>NW_013669610.1:44562-54207 GCF_000517525.1 Limulus polyphemus
GTGATAATAAAACTATGAAAAACACTGAAATTGTTTTGAAAGATGACTACTTTTAAAGAGTTTTCAAATATTGTTTCCTAAGCATAGATAATACAGTTTATGTTAATAATGTGATCCTACATTGGATTATGGCTTCTAAGTTTCTGAGTTAGTTGACATCATGGAGTGTTGACAGGTAATTTGAAATTTAGAAATGAATTTGTGTTGTCTAAATTTATAGAGGAAAGTGAGATGATTATCTATTTCACATAATTTACAAATAAATCTTTCTAACTCTCTAAATTCCTTACAAAGTCCATGATTTTACAACATCATTAAGTACTTATGGTAAGATACAGATATTAATCATTGTCATGTTTGGTGGCCTATATAATCACCTCAATCTAATTACTAATTATACTAATTACTACTTTATTATTATCAGATACTAATTACCAATTAGTTTATAATTCAAGTTTTGGCTACTGATCTGCTGCAATCTTTAGAAAAGAACTGTAAATGAATGAGCAGGAAGGAAATTACAGATACAAACAGCCATATTCCCCTAAATCAAAGTTTCCTCTGAAAACATACAGAAGATATGCAAAGAACAAAACGTCCTATACACTGGAGAAAAGACCAACTAAAGTCAGAATTTAGGACCACAATTGATATACAAGATCACCTAATAATAAACTATCTGCAACAATTTATCCTGTCAATATCCTGTGGTGTCTGTCTGAGCATTCATCTGTCTCCTGTTTATGCTGGCAGTTTCCTATGCTGTATTTGAAAAATTGCACATGCAGGCAGAGTTCAATATTCACTTTTGAAATGATGAGAGAACAGGCATGAATAATATTGATACCAAATTTTTATTTTTACAAACAGGATATTATATTTTAACTTATTATGAATTAATCATAATATCATTCACATTTCAAAACGTGATGTAATGTAAAACATAAAAATGTATATTTACCATATGTTATTGTTGAGTGGCTCTTAGCATGACTGAAATGCTCAACAATTACATTTCATGGTGGGTAGTATAAGTAGCTCAGAGCTTTATCTCTGAGTGAAACCAAGAGTATAACATAATTAACCCTTTTAAAGTCCATGAAATAATTTAAATCAATAGATTAACTTAAGCTTTTCCCAACATTGGAGATGGGTACCTTTGCTTGTAACTGATAACACACTCAGTCAAACTAGCACACAAATCGGTGAAACTTGGATAACCCCTTTAAAATCTATTCAAATATTTAACTGGTTCAAGTTTCAAAATGATGATAGCACATCTGTCTTTCTAACAAGAAGACCCAAGATTAAATCTTGGTCCCTGCCATCAAATATAGCCTTTCTTGGGCTTCACTGAAGATGTCAGTAAATAAGTAGCCAAATGTACAATACAAACTAACTGGTAAATCATATCTAATAATAATAATTAATTAGTGCTTAGGTGATCAAATAAGCCACTAACTATGAGAGCAATTAATATCTGATAGCAACAACCTTACTGCATGTTAAACCATATGATTATAAAATGCTTTTATGTACAGTAAAAATAATTTTAACAAGATAACTTACCAACAAGAATGCTTTACTGTCTTGTTTCACTTTGTGTTTTTCCATGTACTTTACCAATGAACAACTGGAATACCTAAAATAGACATTTTTCTTTCTCATAACTTAACATTAGATAGTTAGAATACTTAATACACAAAGAGAAATGTTCTAACGTTAACAATTTCCTTACCTGAAAATGCATTTCTAATAGATAGTCACCACTCGCATAGCTAGGTTATCTTTCCCATGCATCTGCCTCAGAGATGTGCAAGGGACTAGCCTTTAGACAACTCCCATCTAATCTCATGAAATTTCTCTTGAAATGCACTATTTCATAATGATGTTATTATACAGCAAAAACCTTCCACCAATAGTAGGACAGTGCACCTCCTTCAGCACTAACTCTCTCTAAGCTTCTGCACTCATGAATCTTCATTCTTTGATGAGGCAAGGAATACTAAGGTGCACTGGAAATTGGGAGGAAAGCTAGAAATGTATGTCCAAAGATGGGTATCTATGGGAAATACACTTAAATGCTGCAGGAGGAGAGTATGTACCAAACTCACTCACCTGAACAGGTGATGTCCACAGAAGAAGGGCACATGTGTTTAGAGAGTGCTCACCTCACCTCTACCAGACATGATCTAATTAGCAGGGTATGGTATAGTAGTGTGTGCCCACCTCAACTGTGCTGGACAGTTGCAGACTGCAGAAGGAAGACACAGAATTTGTAATGTGCTCACCTACACTCAACTAGACAGTTGCAAGCTGCAGAAGGAGGGCATAATCTTGTAATGTACTCGCCTAAACTTTACTGAACAGATTCAAGGCACAAGTGGTATAAATATAGTTATATGAGGGGTGACCTGTGCTACACTGACAGTGTCTCCACTGCCCCACTTCCCACTGTTTAGTACCTCTTGTTCTAGCTCCAGTGGTAATTTCCCAATCAGTGAGGATTCTCCATGGTCTACTACCCCAGTGGCTTGGAATTGGTGAGTGGCAAGGGTATCCTGTGCTCAACTCAAAGAAATAATGGGGGAGGAATTTTTGATGGGGAGACCTGGAGAAAATGTTCATTGGTCCTGTTTCAGCTGGAAAGATATTTTACTGGAGACAGTGCAATGGGTGAGCACACATCCTTAATTTGAAAAGTGTGAGCCAGGAAAGCAGGCAAGAGCACCCCCTGATGCTGGTTTTTTTTCATTATAGTCCATGGAATAGGTATGGTCTGGATAAGACAGTAGTCAGATATATATAAATATATCCCGAAGAAACCTCAAGTGGTCTTGTGGAACACCCCATCTCAACAGTGTGCATATATGGAGCCAGGGCAGATGGTATGAGAACATTTCATTATCCTTGCTTGATACAGAATTTTAGGAAATAAGTATACCCTGGGAGGCACCACCACCACCCACCTGGCAGGATACTATGAAAAATAAAATGTACTCATCTGTCTAAAGATGGTGGGTAGACTGTAGGATGATGAATGTCAGAAGATGGCAACCTTCTGGAGACGAGACAGCCAGATGGTGAAGACAATGGGCAACGAAGGTGTGAGAAGTAGTCCACATGCCAGCGTGAAAGATCTCATCAAGTGGCCATCAGAAACAAGTGGTGAGGGAATGAGTAAGGTGAAGAATTTGATGAGATGAAAAGATAAAGAAAAATACAAGAATGAGGGAAAAGGGTACGGGAAGAGTCGATAGCATAGATATATGAATGATGGCAACCACAGCTGAGAAGTAAGAGGAAATAGGTCTAAAGAGAAGTTGTACATAGATGAGATTGAAAGGTGGAAAGGGAAACAAGATGAGGGCTAAGAGAAAGAGAAAGTCCATGAGAAAAACACAGTGTAACCCCTGTTTGGATGGAAGGATGTGAACATAGGAGCTCAAATCATGACTGCCGGGCACCCATAGGACCAAACTCGACTTAATTGTCACCAGCAAGCTCGACAAGTCTGATGCCTGGTAGAAGTGGAGAGCTGACAAGTTGGAATAGAAAAACTGAGAACTGGGGACTAAGTGAGGTATATTGGTAGAGGGTTGGGTTTGGAACAGTGTGGAAACAAAGGATTGGTGACAGTCAGCCTCAGTTACAATCTTTGTACTCAGTTGCTAAGCCTCTTAAAATTTTGCACATGGAGGATATGAAACAAAATAATTTTTTTTGAGATTTTATATATACAGTTGAATAACTAAAAAATCATAAATTACTATTTCAATATCATAAAATTCCACTATAATTTATCAAGTTTAGTAACTAAGCTGTATTTTGGTCTAAAATATATGGAATTTCAAGCAGACTAAAGACACGACCTACCCTCTTGAAATCTTGGTTCGAAAGAAAGAGATGGTGTCCTAAGAATTTAAAATGCCTAAGATAGCCACTAGGGGGACATTCTGAGCTTTTGATTAGTTATTCATGTCATAAATAGAAATATATAGAAATCTGGAATAAGTTTTCTTAAGCACTGAATTCAAGAGTATAGCATAACTCAACTAAAATTAGAACTTATATTTAATTTTAATTTTGTTCCAACACAGAAACATAGTTGGAAACTCACTGGGTCTTCTTGAAGTCTTTTAACAATGTTCCATGTTCAGGCATTTTCTTAATATCTTCCCAATCTTTTTCTGCAAATAGAAGAAGTTATAAGCTACTACAACTTTAAAACTTTTTTTCTTTTGTAAATAAAAATATGTAATAGTTGATAGTGCTAACCAATATCAGGAAAAAGTGCCAACTCAACCTTGAACAAAATATATATTACAGAACTACAAAAGATTGGAATTTCTATGAAACTCAAACTAATCTCTTTACGTCACACAAGGAAGAAATTCGGCCAGAATAAAACAAACAAACCTTGAGGAAATCCCATGACATTAAATATTCGATCAAGTTGATCATGATGATATGGATTACTAGTTTTGATATCTTCTTGTCGGCAGTGAAATATAGGTTCTGATGTAAGAAGTTCTGCAAATATACAACCTATGGCCCATATATCTATAAGAGAAAAAATAACTAATGAAAACTGAATAAAAATAAAGCTTAAAAACTAAAAAGGTACCAAGAAATTGTTTTATCAGAAATCTTCACAAATTAAACAAAGAATCTAGTAGTAATATTACAGTTTTAAAGGAATAAAATTAAAGCTACTACACTCACAAATGCTTTGTTGCATGGTTATTAATTAACGCTATCAGTTTGGAAATAGAAGAATTCAAGGAGATTCACCTATAGCTTTTGTGTAATGTCTAGCTCCAAGGAGAAGTTCAGGTGCTCTGTACCAAAAAGTTACTACAACAGGGTCAAGGTCAGCCAGAGGTTTCAAAGGCGAGTTGAAAAGCCTAGCAAAGCCCATGTCAGCTGTGTAAAAGATTTAATCAGAATAGGTTAGGAATTTCTAAATCAATTATTCATAACTAAAATTATTACTGAAGAACTCAAACCTACAAACCTAATTATTTCCCTTCAATTAGAACATAGTTACCTGCATCACAACAATTTTTATATACTGGTAGCTCAGCTATCTGTTCACAGGCTTGTTCCAATTGACTGTAAGCCTATACATACTAATGTTTACTATAACACTGAATATACTATAGGTATCTTCATTAAATTTAGACTTTTATTAAACATTACAAACCCGATTATTTTTAAAATAAAGTATTTTTTACTAAAGTTATATCTGTGAACTTATGAAGCTTTTACTGAGTCAGACTGAGTGAAAAGTGATTTTCATGTTAATAATAATACTTATCATTTTAAATTTTCATATTTCATATGCCTAAGCTCTAAAACCTCCTTAAGAAATATCAAGTTTGTTTTCAGTAAAGCTTTATATTTGATATCTTATTTTCTCTATTCTAACACTAACTGTAGCAAAATCATAAGTGTACAGTGAAATGAAAAGTTGAAAATATGAAATACAATGATTAATACCATTTTCTTCCTCATCACTGAGTGCAGAATTGATCACACAGTTACAGTTTCAACTGCTAACCTTTTGTCACCTTTCCTTTTAATTTTGTGGTTTTTATACTTTCTTTTGTACCCAATGAAGTATTAACTGTCACGTGAAAAGCAATAAATCACTGAAGAAGCTCATTAGCTATTTCCCCTAGAACTAATATAAATAGTATGTAATTATGAAATTTCATGGCGATGGAGCTTGTAAAATCTTAAATGTTTTATTTCACTGAAATCATGTTAGGCTAAGCTGAGAAGTTTCTTATTTTTGTATTTGCTGCTACTGTTACAAAATATATACATAAAAACAAGGATTTGTAGTACTTAACGTGAACTAAGTTTGGTTTGCACTCAAGTAAAAATGGAAGTTGTTCTTGCAAAATCCTCATTGAGTGTCACAAATATGGGTGTCCAAAAAGAGTTTATGTAGCTCTAAAATTTATTTGGCTTTCTAAGTACGCTATAAATATGTTAAATTAAAAAATTCCTTAATCATTCAGAGCAGCTAAATATGATCACCACAAACCAAATAATTTGGGTGACTAGTCACTTAAGGTGGGAAAACTAAACAATGGCTCATAAGATATATATCTAAAGAAGAACTTGCTCTGTATATCGGTAATAAGCAGGTCCATCAGCTATGTAAAGTTGATTAGCAAACAATCTCAAAAGTCAGTGTGAGAGAGGAAGGAAGGGCTTCTCTGGCGGGTTTGACAAATTTATTGATATCTTAGCAAATCAACGAGGCAGGATGTTCAAATTCTGGTTCTTGCTTGTAATAAGGTGTAGTTTGTGTTCCTATGTAGTAGGAAAACTTAGAAACCTATTACTAAATTTAGAAAGTTCTGAAGAGGAGAAATCAGAGCACAGATGCACCAAATCACAGAAAAATTGTGACTGAGAATTTTTCTAAGTGAAGAAGATAAGACTTAGATAATATAAAAATGTCCATACCAAGTTTACTGGTACACATTGATAACGAATTTGCTTAATTAAAATTGGAATGTAACATGAAAGGTTGTGACATGCATAAAAGAGTCAGGTCCAGATGCAAAGGGTTAACAAAATAGTAGTCTTGGATGCAATTATTTAAACCATTAAATCTGTAATTTACTGTATGCACCATTACTTCTGTACCAATACAATCTCGGTGATAACAAAAATCATCATCATTGGTGTTGGCATTTCTTGCTTCCCAAAATTTGCTTCTGTAATAAAATAAATTTATAAACTGCATCTGATGCACAGTGCATGCTAGGATTAAGAAGAAAAAAAAAGCATTGAAGTGACATAAACAATCTTAAATGTTTTGAGTTGTGGGGTCCCAACCACTAGGAAAAAATGATCCCTTTTTATTTCTTACTTATGAACTGTAGTAATATTAATATATATATATGTTTTAAAGATGAATTGATTTGCTCATGATGTTTCTCTTGCTTTTTCTACCATAAGATCCTCTTTGTTGGATAGTGTACAATTTTGAAGAAAGTACTGCATCCAAGTCAAATTGCCATAGGGTTAATTCTGTAAAATGGGACTGAACATTTTTGCCACAATACCACAGAAAAGTGTATGAATGTTGCAGTGTCAAGTCAAAGCAAAATGCAAACAAAATATCTCAATTTTATTGAAAATTATATGAAAAGAGCAACAAGAAAATAATTTTAGTTTGTGTCCCTGGGACACAATATAAAGCAGTTTTATCTAACCCAATGTTTAAATTTGTGCCTTACTCATAGTAAGTGCATTAATGCAAACACTGAATGGGCCAAATTTATAACAAATGTCTTTTCCATGATAAATGTTATGTGCAGAGGGATATAAAAAGATTTCAGATTTACAAGTATATGAGATCCTATATAAGTAAACCAATTCTTCTGATCACAAACCTGAAATTTTTCACTAAAATCTCAATCACATAGCAACAAAAATTTTCCAAGAAATAGCATTTTGTTTAAATATTTCTAAAACTATTTATACTTGTTCACTATGCATATCCGAAGAAGAAGAAATTTCCAATTTTCTCTTCAATAAACATTTTAATTTTAATTATATATATATATAATACAAGTACTTACAAAGTTAACATTAAACTGTGTTAGTATGTTGTCATACTCTGCCAATACACAATCAAACTTTAACAAATTTAAAGTCAAATGAGCTAGTTACACAATCAAATATTTTCTAAGTCTGCCTGAAATTGGTTACTTATACAATCAAGTATTTCCCAAGTTAACGTTAAACTATTTAAATATGAAATACAATATTTACTAAATTAACATCAAACTATTAAAGCATACAGCCAAATGTTATTAAGATATTGTTGAATTATTAAAAAAGAACAGTTAAATACTCATTATGTTTGTATCAACCTATGTGAATATATAATCAAATATTATTAAATTTAGGGTAGAACTATATAATTATAAGATCCAAAATCTAGTGCATTAATACCAAAACTAAGTCTTTAGTATAAAAAATGGAAGAAAACATCTTCCCAAAACCAAAATTACACTAAGCATAATCAGAAAAAAAAATTTATTTCAACATTTTATTGAGGAATTGAAAAGTGGTATACAAATTTCAGGAATTAAAACTCTTTCTCTCTCTCTCTGTACATATATATATTCAATCAGTAATTTTATTTAAGTTTTCTGTTTAACAGTTTCTCTCTACATCTGTGTTACTTGGATGACTGACACATATATACAGTATTGTATAACTTACAAAATGTAGAGGTGATACACAAAGTCAAAAACAAATATCTGTAGTACAATAATTATTACAGAAAATGTAAAAGAAAAGTGAATAAACTAAACAATGCTCTAGCATTTTGTCTTCTCTTTAAACAAAACATTACACATTTTGTTTTTATGTTATTGTAATTTTCTCAATGTATGTTTGTGAAAAAGTGTTCCAATTGTCCGGTATTATTCCTTAAAATTCAGTCAAGTTGTTTGGTTGTCATTTGATCTTCTCAGTTTCCACAGAGAAGCCCACAGAGACTTAATAACATTCATAGCAGGGATTTCTGTAGGCTAAGCCATGTTTGCAAATCGCCCTCTTACTCCTTCCAGGTAGCATTTCACCACATTTTCTGCATGCTTTAGATCACAGTCTTACTGGTATATGATTCCCTGTCCAATAGGTCTTGTTTCCAAGGAAATGACATGATGTATAAGAAGATATATGTACATCAGCAGTCGGAGTGTCTTCAAGTTTGTGTACATTTCCAACATCATTTGCTGAGATGCAACTCACACTTGTATTTGTCTCCCAGCATGATTCACTTGAGTTTTTTTTTACATCATGATACTGTTCTCATCCTTGTCATTTAATAAACTATCACTGATTTTTGTCAAATAATTTGAATTTATATGTAAAGAGCACCTGCTTCCAGCTTTGTTCATCTCAATGTTTGAAGTCTGATACCCATTTCTGTCTTTTGGTTTGGTTATCTTTCCTAAGCAGTGATTTTTTGAGCAGATGCACATCTATTAAGGCCTCTTTATATTAACCTGTATACTACTGTTCTGGAAGTAATATTCACATCTGTTCTTACAATTAAGCCATTGGAAATATATTTACTGGATTGTCATGTATTACATGAAGAACATATCCCAAGTTACTTAACATCATTATTTTTAAGAGCTTGGCCTTTCTGCTTCGATCAACATTGCTAGTGTCATATATGCTCTACAGAGTTTCAATAAAACTCTTCTGAAACACGTTTTCACTTCAATTTTTCAGATGAAGTAAACATCAGTGAAAACTTTAACTTACACATATTTGTCACACGGAATTTCTACTGTGAGAGCCATACATACATTCACCATACTAATGCTGGAAACAGAATGACCGAACTGTACTTTTATAGACATTAGGCTTTTGTGGCACTGTCTGATTGGTTGGAATGACAACAAATCACAGTGTAAACTTACCAGCACATGACTGTATTCTGGTGCACTTGAGTTTCACATGACAGAGGGAGAACAATCCCATATACTTGAATTTTCTATCTCTTTCATTTACTCTTTCCAATACTTTATATATATATATATATATATATATATAAAACTCTGTTCTGTTTACTGACTTACCTATTTTACTCTTACC
>NW_013669610.1:55207-59794 GCF_000517525.1 Limulus polyphemus
TATAATTTACTCTTCTAAAACTTTTATATATATTAATATACTGATTTATCAAAAACTCTGTTCTGTTTAACTGACTTACCTATTTTTACTCTACCTCTTTCAGGACCTTCACCCATTACTAAAATGTTGGCTGGTTTCTAAACAGATATAAATGTATCTTAGCTACCAAAAAAATAAATTTTAAGACCAATGATAAACACTTTGTATTATAAAATAACTAAATGTACTTAAAACTTGGAATGTCTGTTTAAATGAAACTATGAATTTATACAGTTATATGTATGTAGATAATTATGAAATAATCAAGGAAGTGGCAAATTTATTTAAAACTTTTAGTTAAATGTTTGAATAAACATTTTATTCTAAGCTTTCTTCTGGAAGGACACATGATATCTTTCAAAAATGAAGTTGAATCAATGATAAAATTATCCAAGAAAATCATCAAGAAAAAATCCCATATTGAATCAAAATTACTTTATTGGTAGTCATTACTTTTTGTAACTAAACCTGCTGAACACAGAATCTCAAATAAATAAATGGAAACTGATTTATGGACTAAAAACTAAAACTTTAACAAAAGAAAGTAATGAAAACTTTACCACTCCCTTAAAACAGCAACCTTCTCTTAAATTTAAACATAGCACAGCTAATCATCATCATATGCTAAATCTGTATTTGTTCACTTTAACTAGAAAAAAATCTCTCTTAAAAATATGCCACTTTGAAAATTATTTAAAACCAACTCACCAAATCCCGGTGAAGAACCCAGTTGGCATGGAGATAGTGAATCCCATCAAGGATCTGATATAGAAGAGATTTAACCATTCCCTTTGGAGTGGCTACAGGCTTTTTGTTCGCTTTTGCTGCTCGATGGAACTTAATTATGTGCTTTCACAAAAAATGATAACAAACAGATTTAACACAAAGAAAAACCTAAAATCCTTTATCAGCTTCTGATAAAACGTGATACAAATAACAAAACATTAGTGTACCTTAGAATCAAAACTCATAAATATAACGTGTTTTATAGAGTTTCAATCTTTAATTTGATGGGAACAGCTGCACTTAGAGGGCTGTTGTTGGCCTCAAGTTACAAAAAAAATAATAATTGCAAAGTATTTAGATAAAATGTAAACTAATAAAAATACACAAATTACAAATATATTCAATTTCTAAATCTGACTACAATCAAGACTACAAAGAATATCCCAAGATACCCCCCCCTCCAAAAAAAACCTAAATGAAAATTAATTATTGGTAAAAATAAAAATAATTTAAAACAAAAAATAACAAGGGAGAAACATCATCATGTTATATTTTTGTACAAGTTTTGTATAGACGAGATCATTCCTTGGTTTCAATGAAAATTAATAGCTAATAAAACACAATAAACTACAAAATGATTTGTTAAATTGCTATTTGTTTGGGCTCTCTGTAGTGCTTAATGTTTGTCCTGTGAGGTGATTAGACTGTAATTCTAGATGACAAGCACAGAATATTAATTCTTGGTTATTAATCAACACAATTTTAACTTAAATAAACTATGTTTCAACTAGCTCTTTAAAAAAATTAACTTATTATATTATTATTTTTTCAGCCAGAAATGTGTTACATAATTTTTTAATGAAACAAATATGCATGCATACATAATTAACATAAATAGCAGTAGAAGCAGATTTTTTTGGATTGGACCTATATAGATTGCTAAGTGGTAACCTTTAACCCTTTCACAACAGGTACCCCTTTAAAAACTTTTTACACAAATCACTCTGTTACATTCAAAATTGTATTAAACACCTTTACTATCAAAGTATGTGAATGAAATTAACATTATAATGTATGTTATGATTCCTAGATTTATGTTATCTAAGTTTTAAGTCCTTTATTTCAAAAGAAACCTTTAAAACTACTTAAAACTTCAGATGTATTGTCATGTGACCAATGAGCTAAGACAATTCTCTACTTTGGCACTCTGTAGCTTCAATAATACAATGGCAGTTCTGTAGAGGTACGTCTAGACTATAAAATACTTACATAACCTTTTGACTCATACATTTCAAAGTTCTCTGAATAAATGCAGTTGAATAAAGTAATAATTTTTTTTAACCCCTGACAGGTGCCACACCCACCTTCAACAGATTTGTTTGAGCTTTATAGCCTACATGTAGATGTTACATATACATGTGTATAGTCATTAGAAAGAGCTAGTTTTGCACTGTAATCTAATGGTTATTTTGAAATTGGCATGCAGTTGTCATCAGAGAGTACATGTAACTGACTGTAATATTGGCTACTTGATCAACTATAGCACTTACGGTTGTTTCTTACCTAAATATGTTATAGTTAAGAGATACAGTTTAAATTGTATTTAGGTCTTACTTTTATATTTTAGTTAATTATGTATTAGTTATGTTCTCAAATGCATAATTGAAAAGTTTAAAAATGTTTTAAATATACATCATACTTTGTGTCAGTTCTCAAGGCTTACGATATTATGAGGTGCATGAAAATTTTGTTACACATGTCTGCCAGAGACACTGTCATATGCCTTGAGGGCATAGTTGACTTGTGTCAAGATGAATAATGAGTGGTAAAGGACAAGAAATGAAAATAAAACATTAAAATTAACTATGTGAAAAGGAAAAAAACTGAAATTATGAATTTAACATAAGATTTTCTACAAAAAATTAAAAGGTATGTATTTTTTTTTCTATTCCCTAATTTTAATTGTTTCATTGCATTGTACATTAATGATAATAGCTAGAGTTAGTGATATGGTAACGAAAATGAAAAATAAAATATAAACATTTACCTTAAAAACTATTGATTTTCATTTAGGAGGTTCTAAAGGTTATGCCAGTGAAATATAAAACTATAAGATGGAGAAAAGTATTTTTATACTTAAAATGAAAATCACCTTGCACTCAATTTGTTAAGAGTTTGAGTGCAAATAACTACAATAGATAAATAACATACTTTTAGTAAAAACACTTAATTAAAATAATGTCATTCTTTTTATACAAGATACTTATAATCTTTAACAAAATCTTACCAGTTCTTGAGAGGATACTTTAAGAAATCTCAGTTACCACATGTATTGTTGCACAAGTGAAATTTGTGACATTTTCTGCAAATTACACGAGCCCAAAGCAGAATGGTTAGTCACCAAACTAATATACCAATTTGAGTATTTTTGAGCAGTTTTATTACCTACCAAAAACACTATGCACACTGACATGTTTATTTAATTTTTTTCAGAAAAATAATTACACAAATAAAAAACAGAAAGAATTGTTTGCCTCTGTATGAATACTGTGATAATTTGTTCTAAGAAGATATTATATGCATGTACACTAATCAGTACATGAAAGAAATACTCACCCAAAGATCATGTTCAGCATAGTCAAATAACAACCATACTTTGCGGTCTACATGAGACAAAAATACACGTTGTAGGTGGATGACATTTGAATGTTTTAGTTCTCTGAGTAACTGTAAAAAGAATCATTACAATCTTTAAGCAAAATAGCTTGCATGATTCATAAAATACTAATATACATTATTAATGTTCTGACGATGTTTACATAAATATTGCATAATGAAAGTTAAAATAATATAAAAATAGCCATCAGTAGAATGGCTGATCTCTCCAGACCATTAGCTTTCTTGCTTTGTTTTGGGGTGTTGATAAATACAGTGTGTTTATGTGTATTTTGTGGTTATGTCTTCTTCTTCACAGAAACCAAATCTTTATTTCTTGAAATGGTGACCCAGATCTTTTAATCACAAAATCAATGGAGTTCTTCCCCATCCCCCAGGGAAGTGACATAATGATGAGATAATCAGATGCAAGGAGAAAATAACTCAGACCTAAATCCTGAGGAAAACCCACGATACATCCAGATGACCAAACCAGTGGGAATGGCTTGGTTTGTTGTGTGGTGGTGTGGCCGATAGGATAAAATGCATAGTGCTACCTAACCCTGTAAGGACTCCCCTTACTGTTGTAGTTTCAGTTGACCTTAAAAAGCCTACTTCAAAGATTTGATGATTCCTGCCTTCTACATTCTCTTCCACTAAAGAAAATAAAAGAAACCATATGACTGGATTATATTAGGTTTTCAAGAAATTAATATCATATTTTGGAACACTTTCATTAACCACCCCCCAAAAATATACGTCATGTATAATAGTTAAATAAACCACCTAAACATCACGTTAGTGTAGCCTGTATAATGTGTAAAGTTTAGTATACTTTAATCCCTTATAGTGATGGCACATGACGAGACACACTTGGCATGTAATGCTGTTTGAATACAAGAAGGGAAACAACAGCTCTGTAGCCACAAAGAATATCAAAGAAGTTTATGGAAATGTTTTGAATGTTTGTAAGTGTCAACAATGGTTCTGCAAATTTCATTTAGGTGACTTTAGCCTTAAAAACTGTGATGGCAGGGGCCGACATGTTGCAACCGATATTGATGCTCTGAAGACGCTTGTTGAGTCTAACCCAAGGCAACACACTCTCGTGAAATGGCCCTGAAATTGCATGTCTCTCATGAAATAATAAGTAAAAATCTAAGGAAT
>NW_013669610.1:60508-68677 GCF_000517525.1 Limulus polyphemus
AATAAGAATGGAGACTATTTCATTTAATAAATGTGTTGTTTTGATATATAAGTTGTTCAGGTTTTTCATCTAAAAAAAAGCAACATTAATTTCTTGACGACCTAATAGTTTCACTGTTGTATATGTGGTAATTTCAATTCTACTATTTCCTCTCCTTATATTTGAGCTTTAGACCTGTCATATGCCAGGAAAGATCTCTACCAACTTGCTAGTAAGTCACTTTTTTACAACTCAAACTACTACATATCTCCTGTAAATGATAATAAGGGGTAAATTAACATTCTCACTGATGGATCTGCTGAAAACAGCAAAAGAAAAATATCATGAGTACATCATGTTGCCAGACTTGCCAAACTGTGGTTCTGCTGGTCTGTTATGTTGTAACTTTACTGCATAGCTACAAGAAATCCAGTATAGCTTACATCATATTGTCAATATTACATATCTTTGATGCACAATCTTCTGCAGCAGCTAAACTACTTCCAAGGTGACTCTACTATCCTCCAAAAAACCCAATTACATTTCAATGGATTCCATCTCACGTGAAAGTTAGGGTCAGTGAAAAATTAGATCAATTAAAAAAGCATTCTCCTATATCAATAAATTCAAGAAATTAACATCTAAAAGTATAGGCTCCTCCTCAATGCTCAAGCTGGAAACACTGTTTTCTCAAGAAATACCTAAGAGATACAAATCCTCCAAAGCCTGCATTTGGAAAAATGATAATGGTAAAGCTTGACAGACATTTCCAAACTTTTTCTTTGTAGTCCAAAGATTAAGGAAATTTTTACCCAACAACTAATTGGGCAAAAATCGAAGGACTCTATACAGCATTATCTCTGCCAAGAAAAACAAATGATGTTTCTACATCATTAACCACAATGAACTTCTATTATACAAAAATAAATCTATTATATTATATTATACAAAAGCTTCTATTATACAGACATCATAAACCACATTGAGCTTCTATTATACAAAAGTATGCACCACAACCACCATCTATTCCTATATCATAAACCACAATGAGCTTCTATTATGTAGAAGTATGCACCAACATCTATTCCTACATCATAAACCACAATGAGTCTATATTATGCAGAAGTATGCACCACCACCATCTATTGCTACACCATAAACCACAATGAGCTTATATTATGCAGAAGTATGCACCACCACCATCTACTCCTACAGCATAAACTATAATGAGCTTATATTATGCAGAAGTATGCACCACCAACACCTATTCCTACATCATAAACCACAATGAGTGTATATTATGCAGAAGTATGCACCCTCACTAACAACATCTACTCCTACATCATAAACCACAATGAGCTTCTATTATGTAGAAGTATGCACCACCACCATCTATTCCTATGAGATGGCATGTCTAAGAAAGTATTAATTGGAAAAACCATTCAATACATGAAAATCATTTTCATTTTTTTTAAATTACCAGGAATGTGTGTATCTTTATCCCAGTATTACTTTTTTTCCTGCACATGTATCAAGAGTCATTGCAGGAATGTTAAAATCTTTAATTGCATGTTTACTGAATCTCTAATTAATCTGCAATTATGCTACATATACACACCAACATATTAGAAATGAGAATGAATCTAAAAATTGTTTACTTAAGCACATAATAACAACTCTAGTTCTCCTCCTTGTAATTAAACCAGATTCTCCATTCTCAGTAAAGCTTTTCATGAATGATGAATGCTTATAAATCATTATGACCTATTATTTTATTCATTATGAACCATTTTATAATTCTTTGCTTGACTACAAGTTACAAGATTTTTGTGGAAAAATGAGATTAGTTAAATACATTAGTTATGTGATAAAGGTACACTACATACAACCATGTAAGTTTGTAAAATATTGAAAATTTATAACTGAACTGTTCCTTAATCCTACAAATTCAAAACAAAGTATACTTCTGGAAAAATCTTCTATTGAATTATTTTGATAACTTTATACAGAATTTCAAATATTTCAAACAATTACTGTGATAATCTTGACTTACTGCAATTTCTCGGCATGCTGACATTGAAATTCCAGTCCCTTCTATTTGTTTTAAGGCATAATCCTTAGGATCAGAACTGGAAAACAAAATTATACATTTCTTAGTCATTCTAACTTTTAGTCATTTATGCAACTATATTCTATAAACTATGTAAAATTATGATATACTTGTAATCAAACACATCTATCGTAGCTGTGACAACTGTAATTATAATTCAAGGAGGCTGCTAAAACTAAAGCTTTACTTTTGTTACTTGATAAGTCTTTCTCAAAATATATACATGAACATGTAGCTACAAATGGTATAAAAGTGTTTGGACTTGATAAAATATATTAAATTTGAATGTTGGTACCTGCACATTTAATATGTTAAACAATCGTCGGCAGCGACTGTAAAAACTCACCCATCTTTCCGACGAGCCTTGTACACGTGACCATACGTTCCTCTACCTACTTTGCATCCTTCATATTCAAATAAATCTTCAACTTTTGTTCGTTCTGCTGTGGCTTTCATCTTGAAGTCATAATCCATTTTTAACTAAATATATAATATATATATATATATATGAAGTAATACCATAGCATTACTATTATTAATTCACAGTTAAACAGGATCTTAAAAACTTTTAGGAACGTTTGCAATGTTTATCATTAAAAACATCAAACATAGTGTAAATGTTGAAATATAAGATCTGGTGTACAGTAAGAAAGGGTGAAATAAAGATCATGTTAGCCACATTTTTTTTATCAAACTTTTGCCAAGTTTGGACATTTTACATGAAACTTGTAGATGAATGACAAGAATTCTTGGAAGTACAAGCACTTTTATTACTTATTAAATTATTTACATAAAAAGAGATATTAGAATGGAATACAAGCCATTTTTAGAAGACAGACATTCTAACAATGCCAAGTCAGCCTATCTTAAAATTTTTGTTCAAACACTTACAATGGGAAGCATTGTTACAAAGTTTAAACAAATAAAATGATGAGTTAACTAGAAAATAACTACATTTCTGGGTAATAGTCAAATACTTTTCAACGATAAAAAAGGTGTAGGTGAAGAAACAATATAAAATACTCAATCACACATTGATAACTCAAGAATATCATTAGCTACAAAACATTTCTTCAAAAAAAATTTACATATAGAGATATGAACATGCAAACCCAGATAAACAAGAATTAGTCTTATATTATTTTAGTAAACATGCAAAAAAATTAATTATAAATCTATACAAAAATGCAGCTTACTTTTTTTTTCATATACAGATTCCTGAAAACTATGGTGTATAAAACATCCTGAAAAAAAAAAAATAATGTCAAACATTACAAGCCAAATATAAAAGCTAGAGAACATGCTTCTGAAAAAATAAATAAATATAGTTGTGAAGTGCACATTTTTCATATCCTATGTGTAAACAACATACAAAGAATTACAGAAGGGAGGTTAATATGAGTGATGGATTGTACAGTCCAATCCATTCATTCTTTAATCCTCTAACAAGAGAGCTTGAAAGCGGATAATGGAAGGGTTGCCAAACTCAAAATTTGAAATGTATCTAAAATTTAACATGTTCCTCAGGAGCCAAGGGGTGTCTTTACACTACAATTTGTTGAATAATAAAAGTAAGTACAATCCGGAAACTCCCAAAGAGGGTGGTTTTAGATATACCTATAAATTTGAGACAAGTTTTTGTTTTGTAACTCAGAAATTTTAAAGTGAAATACAGTATCCTCAAGTCTCCATTCTAGCTAGTACTAAGGTCTACCCATTGTGAGTAAATTCAGTACACATATCCATAAAGTCACATTCTCAGCATCATTAATTAAGCAATTGCCAACCTTTTATGCTTCTGCTATCACCTTTTTATGTTTAGCTTTCAATTGAGATACAAATGATTTCACCTGTAATTTGATAGTCAGCAGTAGGATGAGCAGACAGGAACACTTTGAAAGGAGCTACAGGCATATTGTACTCAACTTGTTGCATAATATCTACCAAAGTGGTTCTAAACGGTTCCTGAAGACCTCTGCATGTCATTTAGAGACTACCATGCTTCTTGTGCTTGGCAATTAAGCTCATGATGCACTGACAGATTTCAATCACTTTACCACTTCAAATTACTTTTCATAGCCCTAACGCTATATGTCCAGGAAATGCCTTCTTTTTTAGCCAATAAAAATGTCCAAAAATTTTCAGTTCAAATTAAGAAAAACCAGATTGGGTAGGGGTTTTTTTTCAACAAAAATGTCCCCCACTGGCTCGTGAAGGGCTTGTTAATAACTTTGGGGTCAAAAGTGCAGACAAAAAAAATTAACTTGAAGTATCTGTACAAGCAGTTACAAACTTGTAAAGGGTGTGTCAAATGACCTGGTTTATGTTGTTGTTTAAAATTAATTCAAAGATATACAAATAAGAAGCACTACATTTAGTTTGGATTGCTTGCATATTTTTTTTTTTTTTTTTTGGATAGATAAGTACCTTATGGGCCAAAAAACTTTCTGTTGCTCTTCCTGTATTTATGATTCCAAATTCAAACTGGAATGCCTGTTGGTTATAAATTTTTAAAAGTCAAAATTACTCCCAACTTGAAAGAATTACAATGAAATCAATTATATGTGGAAAAGTAGTTTTTACAGTTTCTAAAATTTAAAAATCTTGACCAAACTTTTTGTGAATTTATCTACAAGTGCTTTTCATGATGTGGGAAATTTCTAAGCTGACAATTACTGAAGGTGGAATTATTTGCACTTTCAATTTATATTGAAAAAGAAGTTGTTTTCAAAATGGCTGAGAGGAATATTATAAATAAAGCCCAACTCCTGTTGGACCTAAATTAGATTTATCCCAAAACTTTGCAGCTTAGCACAAACTAAAGAAGAGTCTGTTTTTTTTCAAAAAGTTTCTGCCTGTTGATACCAGAGAAAATCTTAATGACTGGAATAGTGCCATTATTATTATTCCTAATTTTAAAAGGAAAAGGTCACAAGATGATTTAGGTAAATTATAAGTCTACTAATTTGATTTCTGTTGGCAAAATGTTGTAACCTGTTATTAGAAGTCATTTTAAAAGATTTTATAATGCTGGCATTGAATTAAATATTCTCAGCATAATTTTAGAAAAGTTTTTTTCACTTTCCACATTTTTGCAGTTTAAAAAAAAAAAGACTAGGTTACAGATGGTCATTTAGCCCATTGAGGTCACCCAACATAAAAACCAGCCCAACCTAAACATAAAATTATTATCCAACAAAAAGTTACAGATGTTCAAACTAATAGCATGCATACAACACATCAACTGGTAAATCATTGCACAAGTTAACATCTAACACTTAAAAAACTGCCATAACCAGCCAGGAAATAAGATTTGAAATTTTACACTTATTTCCAATAATACTTAGGATTTTGATCACCAACCTTATTCTTTCATTAGTCAAAAAAAAACCTCCCAATGGATGTTTAGCTATGCCCCCCCCCCCAGTTTTACACATTTGAATTGTGCTATCTCTAGTTCTTCTATGCTCTAGAAAAAAGAAGTTCATATCTTTATCTCCCTCTTCACAGCTTAAATGCTTCAAACCATGAATCATTTTAGTATCCTGTATATGAATGTTTTCAAGTAAATCACTATTTCTTTTTTTATAATATGTGGAATAAAACTGAACAAAATATTACAAATGAAGCCTGACCCAATTTGGTAAAAAATAATAATAGCCTTTATACTCCTGAACTCAATTAATAGCTATAAATAGATCCCAGAACCATATTTTCTCTTTCACCACTTCCTAATATTCAGCCAAATGTCTAAAGCTATTAGCAATCACTGCAAGCAAATTTTTCTTACACAAAAAAAACATTGCTATAGTTCCAAAATGAATAACTTTCTATTTAAAAGGTTAACATGTTTCTTTTTTGTTTTTTGGATGAACATATCTGTGTGATGATGGTCATCATACCAATCATACCCTTGAAAATATGCTTTATAATTAGATTACACTGCATACTTCTGGAATTTTTGGAAGAGTGGATAGAAAAGTAGCTTAATGGTAGAAAGCAACATTGGTAATAAATAGAGAATGCAACTACTAGGGTCCATCAGTGTTCAGTTTTGGGAACTTTATTGGTATTTATGTCAATAATTTGGATAACTTTTGAAAATCTCTTAAGCTAGTGAGTTTGATGCTGGGAAAAGCTTATTCTACTGAGAATGCTTCTGTTATTCGGAATAACATTGACAATCTTGGTTAATGGGACAAAAAATGGAAAAACAAGTTCTAACAATGAACAGTGTAAATTGTGCACTTGGGTGTAGAAAATTTGGAGAGAATTTAAGTTTTGTGTGAGAGGAGAATCACTGTTGTGGTGGATGGAAGAAAATGAAGAAGGAGAGGGTTCAACTAGAACTGTTGCCATAATCCTAAAAACTCTCTACAACATGTAACTGTGGTGAAAACAATAAATGTTGTAACTTCCTTCTACCTATAGAAATCTACATTTGAAAAATAAGAATTTTTTACTGTAGCCCCATTTAACACTGTTGAAGCCACATCAAGTACCTCATGCAGTTTGGGCCCATTTACTGCAGGAAAGTTGTATCAACATGAACAAAGTGTAGAGTACTTGGTTTAAGTGATCCAAGCAATAAGAAGAAACAATAAAGTTCAGAGTTTTTTTTTTTAGCATAGAACAACTGGAAAAGCCGTTCTCTTCACTTGTTTTAGCATGTATATATATATATATAGAGAGAGAGAGAGAGAGAGATTTTATATCATTAATGCAATTTAGAGGCTAAAACTTCTCAAAGTACACAGTTACATATCAATAAAGTGATACACGAGGTTACAGTAGCTTTTTATATTCATAAAAGTTTAAAAATAACATACCAGAACTCCACACAGTAATTACACTTCATATTTCTCATACAGAAATTAGTTTCTTTTCAAACCTTCCAATCCCATATGCATACTTTACACTTTTTAAAACAGTTGAGGTATTTCTGTATTAATGAAAAATTCTACACAGTATTAGTCTGTACCCATATCTTAATATCACCAATGAATCCAGAAATATTAGTGCCTATATATTTTTCAAATGTGTAATACAAATAATCATTAACAAAGATCCCACAAGTATACACCTGAAATACCTATTCACATCCTTATATATATATATATTATAAAAAATTATCATTACACATATCATCACCCTATGATTTATATCTCCTTTTAACTTTTATCTATTCCATAAGGATCTTACCAATTGTGGAGAACTCTAGGATGATCCTAGTGATGGAATGGTTATCTTACTGGGATACATCTCAACTTATTTTCTCTTGTGAAGGGTAAAATGTGATCTCATTAATCAAATGTACAAGGGGTCAGTCCATTAAACCAAACCCATACTGAAGAGGATAATTGACCATAATTCTAGAATTACTATGTGTGTCTATATAAAATGTGACAAGATTTTAGTAAAATATACAAACCAGTTGTACACACAAAATCAGATGTGTTAAAAAAGTACTTGTACTCAAGATACATCTGTAAATTGATGACATCAGTCTGACTCAGACTCTACCTAGTCAGAATACAAAGTGATATTCATGTGAAGAATCAAAATACTTTTGTCCATTGCTCAGGTTATGTACTGTATTTGTATAACCTCTAGAGCCTCCAATATACACATCTACAGGTTTTTTTTCCATATCCCTTTACATATACTGTATCTGGTCTTTACTCTCTACTACCACAAATTGTTGCTAAATCAGCAATGTAGGTTAAAATTAATAATTGATAACTCTGACATTAAATACATATCATGTTGAATAGTACTCTGTAAAAGGTCGTGACATGCCCACTTTGACTCCAACCTATGTGCATAGAGTTTAAGTATAAAAGATTGTTTGGGGAACTGATAGTATAAAAGACCTTGATTTTTGTGTGCTGTATTCTGTAGACAAAAGGATGACAGAACACAAGTTAAAGATTTGGAAAATGACAAGCTGACAGTTTTATTTTCTAACAGGGTGACTGACTTATGAGTTACTGCCAATTGTGGCACAAGCCAGTGCATTAGAAGAATTTAAAAGGGGAATAAATGATTTTCTAAAATATCCCCCCCCCAATATGTCAGAG
>NW_013669610.1:69586-95971 GCF_000517525.1 Limulus polyphemus
AAGTTTAGAGATTTTAGTCTCTCCTCATATGACAATCCCACTATCACAGGCATCATCATAGTGGCTCTCTCTGAACCTTCTCCAACAATTTAATGTCCTTCTTGAGGAAGGGAGCCCAAACCTGTACACGGTACTCAAAATGAGGTCTTACAAGTGATCCATACAGTGAAACATTAATATCCCTTGTCTTGTATTTAATGTTTATATAGATGCTTTCCAAAATCCTATTAGTCCTGTTGCTAGCTACAGTACACTGTTTAGATGACTTAAGTGATTTTTCGATCACAATACCAAGATCTTTTCTTCAACCACAGTATTTAATATGTTCCCATTTAAATTGTGAAAACCTACATGCATCACCTTACATTTTGGATAGTTAAACATCATCTGTCACGTATTGGCCCAATGCATCAAATGATCTAAATCTCCATGTAAGTCTGCAGCATCTATGATACAGTTAGCCACCTCAAAAATTTTGATGTCATCTGCAAACTTCAAAATTTTGGTAGTCGTTCCAGAGTCAATATCATTAATATGAATCACTTGTAGCAGAGGACCCAGCACAGAGCCCTGATTTAATATACTTTACACATTTTAAACTGTCATCTATTACATTATAAATTATAGTTAGAATTGTGATATCCGGGTATGTGATATGGGTCATATTATATGTTTTTCTACCATCTTTAGTAATATACGAAATTTTAGATATTGTCGTTTAGTTAGATTTCATGCAGTTTGGTAAAACAGGTGGTCCAGAAAACCACTGAAATTATTTCATTATAGTTGCCTTTGTTCTCTACAGCTGATATACCTACTACACCCGAAAGGATATTGCAGTAATATCATATACCTATAGTGAAAGCGTCAACTACTGTAATGTTCTTTGCTGGCCAAGTGGATGATATGTGTATGCTACAACCAACGAATGCTGTGAGAGAATGATCAGCCACGAAGTGATACTATCGTAACATAAAGGGCATTATGTTTATTGCAAAATCTGAGACACTACCCTTTCAGTTCTACTTGGTTATTGACGTGAATAGTTCAGTGAGGATCCATCTCGAGAGTAGCTGTTTATCAGTTCACAGGCCCAGCAGGGGCGATTTGTCCACTCGTCTATGCAAGTATCCACGCTGTTATTTTTTGTTGTTGTCTCTGCAATAAAGAATGTTTTCACTTATCTTCAAATGTGTCAAGTCTGTTTGTTTCTTACACAGCTTAACTAAGTTGAGTATTCAAATTGAGATCGTTTTAAGAATTTCCTGTTTGATCCTGGTTATTAAATAGACTCACCTAATATTTGCAAAGAAATCAGTTTACCTGAGAATACAACAAACATACCATGCATTTTTTATCGTTTTATTTTAACATAGATTCAAAAAAAAGTTTATTCTAGGTATTTGAAGTTTTTTTATAACACGTGACCAAGAAAATTATTAATCTCTCCTTAATCTAGCTACCTATTTTTTGTCTCCTAATATAACATTTGTAAAGTTGTACCTGGTATATGAAAGTGGACAGTTGTTCTCTCCAGTAACAGATCAGGTGATGTCTTGAGGTTGAACCTCCCTTGCCCCCTAGTGGTTTAGCAGTAAGTCTTCTGTGGATTACATTGCTAAAAATCGAGTTTCGATATCTAAGGTGGGCAGAACACAGATGGCCCACAATTTGGCTTTGTCTTTAACAAACAAAAAACAACCTTCCTTATTTTCAACTGTGAACGAGAAATCATGTGGGTAGTGCTATTCGCCCTGGGAAGGTATTAAGTACATAATGTGATGCTTTCTCAGATTTTGGAGAATATCGATAGATATTGAAGGAACTTCAGCTTTAAGATCAGGAGTGAAACATTTTTCAACAAAGGCGATTATCCTCTGTGCTAAATTAATAAACACACAGTGATTTTCTGATATTTTTGTAATTATATATTTAACGTTTTAATTTAATGTTTGCTAGAGGTTGTTCATGATTACGATTACATTTAGATCTAGGAAGTTCATGAAACTTAAAAATCGAGAAGGTTACGATATCAATTATAGTGAAGTATTCAGTGAATAATGAGTTGAGTAATCAGTTCAGTGCTGGTAAATTAGTTCAGTGTCAGAAGAGAGAGTTAGTTTCGCATATATCTTCTGCTATTCAGTTACTTGATCAATTAACCATAGATATCTACAAGTGAGGTCTATATACATTTTGCAGTTTATGTTGAAAAATTTATGTATTCGACATTATAGCTACAAGTGAACATTGCTGTAGTAAATATTTATCGAATAAATAAATTAATTAGTTATCGTTAGGTGGACTAGACATGGCATTTTTGATGAGTAATAAAAAAAACCTTCTCAACGATATCAGAAGTGGGATAATTTTGGTGAAAATAAGATAGAACTTTGACTAAACTTGAACTCAAGATGAAGTCAACCCAATCATAAAGAGAGGTAGAAACTTTACTGGAGGTGATAAAGCAGTTAAATGGTCAAGAAGAAACAGAGAACTAAAGGAAGAAATTTATAGAAAATTAAAATACCAAAAAGAAAGAGTTAAAAGAAACAAACATTAACGATAATTAAGGAAAAAATAAGTATGATCGATGAAGCTACTGGAGATATACAGAGGGATTACAACCAGAAGATTGAAAAAACATCAATGGAGTAGAAAAGAACATAATTAAAAAATAAAACACCTGGAAAACGAACTGGTAAATGCAAAGAGTAAACCAGCCACCCCTTTTATTACATCTGTCCAAGAAGTCCAGACTAAAACACTACTTACTACAAAGGTTTACTTACTATTAAGGTTTACACCTATCACCAATACTGCTGTGCCATCTATTACTGCAGGATTTTTCAGGACTAATCCAGCCAAGTCACTACCAAACCCAGTTCGATTATTTAGCTGGTCAATTCAATAATATTGATCTATTGAGAAAACAATGACCTATGATGGAAAGGCATGATAGGAAACATATCAGGATCAGTTCAAAAGACTTTCCAGAATGAATGGATGAAATAATGAATAAGCCATTCATCCTGCTGCCCATTTAAAAGGGCTAACTTTAATAACACTAATTAACCTTCAAGTTGACAGTCACAATACCAACCACGCTTTGGTAGTTGCCTTTTCCAACAGGTTCAGAATGACACACCAGAAGGAAGTATGCATAGAAAAGTTTTGAAACAGGGTAGGAAGGAAAGAAAACACCTTAGCTAAACTTGCAGAAGGTTTCTTGAGATATGCCCTATTATCTTACTTAGATGCTCCAAATGAACTGTTGAAGTTGTTGAAATGTGACCAATTTTTATATTTTATAACAAATGAGGATATAAGATTTAGGTTGAAACAAATTGTGTAAATTTTTAAACAAACCTTTACAATGGAACTTGAATCCATTAAAAGTGCAGATAAACAAGTAAAGATACCATCTGGAAGTTATGGGTTCATCAGATCGAGTAGTAATGAAACAAACTCCAACTGAATATAGTCTAGAAGAGCTGAAAGGATTAGTTAGAAAACTAGTTATACAAAATAGAGAATATATATACCATAACACAATAGATGTTTCATGTGTAACTTTAAAGGACATATTCCCTGGAACTACAGACAAAAGCCAGTATGGAATAAGAACTCCCAAAGGATATCAGAAAGAGGGAACTGTTATAGAAGAGGTAAAACTGGTATTACAGCCAAAGCTTTGAGGAATCAACAGCTGTTAATACACTAATGAGACAGAGATGATACCCATGTGATGAGTCTTTGAGCCCAACCATATCAAAGGAACAACAAAAAGCCAATGAGATATTATAAATTAGGAATTACCTTGACTTATGAAACAAAGTTCTGCTGATAATACTCCAAATTTAATAAGAAGTTCATTGTATAAAGAAACCAGTCCCTGAGCTTGCAGGTTTCCTGACAGGAAGTCTTGCAGTATGTTGATTGATACAGGTTCTACAGCAACAATAGCTCGACTCAAGCTGGTAATGAAAGAGGAGAAATTGCCCCCAGAAATGAAGAAAGAAGGTGGATTGATGCAAATAGCAAGTGAACATAAGGCTACAGCAAGATGAAAGTTGGAAATTATTTTTACTGTAGAAAGGTACTCTACACCTCATAACACAAAAAAAAAGGTGCACACTAGAAACTGACTTCATGCAGAGACATGGGTGTGAGGTTCAGGTGGCTTCAAATAGATTCACAGTCTATGACTAGGAAATCACTGTGCACTATGTGACAATTATTACACTAGAAATTGAAATACTAATGAAAACAAGAATGACAGTCATTGTATCATCAACAATTGAAATACTCATACCAGAAGTTGTTAGGAATAAATTTACATCCAGTGACTGAGCCATAGTAAAACCAAACACTCCAGCATGTCCCAATGGATTAATGGTTGGATAAACTCATGGATCTGAAGAATAAAAGTGTCATCACTATGGCCATGAATGTAAAAAAAACAACACAAGATTCAAGTCTCAATGAATATTGCAAAATTCAAAACTGTTCTTCCATATCAGAGAACATCAAATGTAGTCACATTTGAGGTAAAAGATACAAGGTCTAAGGTAATATGTGGAGTGATTAAGGTCTACATTAGTTGATGTGCATGAGTTTGCACATTAACAGTTAGGAAAACCTGCCATACATCAGACAAAATGCTAGATGGTATAGGAATAGATGTACCAGTATTGAGATTGTGTGTGGCTTTGGTACATTCCAGTGACATGAAAGCAGTTTGGTTTTGGCTTGACTGACTCATATATTATATTTCAGCAGATTGGTCTGTTGATGGACAAGTTACATCAGATTTGAGCAAAATCACAT
This sequence comes from Limulus polyphemus, assembly GCF_000517525.1. Classification (NCBI taxonomy): domain Eukaryota; kingdom Metazoa; phylum Arthropoda; class Merostomata; order Xiphosura; family Limulidae; genus Limulus; species Limulus polyphemus. The sequence goes on from NW_013669610.1 coordinate 74,417, forward strand.
GAACCACCTTGTTAAGCTGCATCCATATTTTAAAGATTAATCTCTCGTGCACTAGCATAAACAAGAGTAAGAGGTTGAGACCAACAAGTCAGAGGAAGATAAGAATTCTGTCTCCCCTCTCATCAACTCAGTTAATGAAGAGAAAGAAGTTTAAAGCACTTACCCGGCTGTCTACAATGAGACATATGAGGATACCACGGAGTTAGAGACAAGAGGCTACTCTGGCATGTGGGTGAGCCACCACTAATGGTTTTCTGATGAATATGGTTGGGATTAATATGGGTTGTTGAAAAATCCATGACTGAAAGGAAGTAGCATTAAAGGATTAAAAAAATAAAAATAATAATGTGAAAATGTTTGGGTTGTTTTGATTAGACAAAAACAAGGTTTTTGGCATTATTTTCAAGGTTGAAATCACTGAACAAGACCCCATGACCTGACCCAAGAGCTAACATGGGGAAGTTAACTTCAAAAACTTGTAAAGGTAAAGTAAAATGAAGTAGCAATGAAACATGTTTGAAACATTCTAGATGTGGTTATGAATGTGATGGTTTAAGTGGAGCTATTATGCTAAACCATGGGTCCAGGTTGGATGAGGAAAAAACTTATTTGAAGATATCTCAATTGATTTGACATACCAGCTGGCTTGGAGGTTCATCAATTGATTACTACACTGACAGGAAAACATAAAAAAATCGGCATAATAGTATCATTTTAAAAAAGAGGAATTGGAATCATATATAAAAAATCATTAGTTTCAATATTTTGTGAAACTAACAGCACAGTAAAGCCCACAGATGTAGTGTTGAAGTTGAAGCAGATGCACAATACACAAGATAATTTCCTTAGCAATTCTCAAATTAAAAATGCCATTTCTGCAATGAAGAGTAAATATAAGAAGGATGGTATAATGCCCAATATGGTACCACCATAGTATAATCCATATCGATTTCTTGAAGTCATATTTTTAACTAATATTTCATTTTAGAAGTTGTACTGGGCTTCATTCACCAAGATCTATCAAAATAACCCAATATCATCAGTTTCCAGATTGACTATCCTGGGCTCATTATTAAAAGATTCTTTGCTGGCTAGTATGGCAGGTGTTAAAGTGTATTTGTAATTATTTACTCTGGAGGAAATTAGTTTTAACTGAAAATACCACCCAATTTTAACATTAACAGGAAGACTGATTATGATTATGCATGATAATCAGTATTAACACAAACAGATTAAGAAACATCATAATATAAATTTAAACATTTTGTATGACCAAACTGTAATTATTTTAATATTATATAAAAAAAATAATTCTAGATTCTGATGTCTAATAGATCTGTTACATTTTCAGCTATATAATCAAATAAATATACGAATAACTACACACTCTCATACAAACACATGTATACATTTATGAAATTGTGGTATGATTCTGTTTCAACACTGTCATTATGTTAGAATGCTGCACCATAATAAACTTAAAGTTACAAATTTAAAATACAGACTGAAATATTTTTGAGACCTTTATAAATATAAAAATGTTATCAACTTCTTATGCCTAATACATCCATTACATTTTTAGATTTGTAAGTAAACATATAAATAAATGTATATAAAAATTTATAAAAAGACAGTTTGATTCTTTTCCAGAATCATTAGGTGAAAATGTCACTTACTCATGAAGTCCTCAAATGAATAAAAGTTTCAGGATAAAATTTTAAAAACAATATATTAAAATAATTTTGAGATTTTCTTAAAGAGCAATATAAAATTTTTCTTAACTTAATGAAAGGTACTTTCATACAGGTAAATTTACATATCATATGGCTTCTTACCAGTGGCGTGCGTTATTCTCAGATGTACCGATTTCTTTCAAGAGTAATCAGGTAGGTTCCACAGAATAAAAAGAAGTACACAGAAAATGTATCACAAAGAAAGAGAACTGACGCACACAAAAAAAAACAACAACAAGTGAAACAATCTCTACTTAACATACAAAATAATCACAGTGAGTGTACTTATGAAGGGTGGCTTCTTTACTAGTGCTTCCAGAAATCTCTGTCAGGACGAAAAAGAACTTGTTTCAAACTGAGAAAATGTAGCATTATATACACAATACAATAATACTATCCCTGTCTATACTACGAAAAAGAAACTATGTGCAGGCAAATGTGTACACTTCCCCAACTTCATTTCTAACGTGTCTTCCTTAGGTCCTTCACAGTAGTACTCTGAAACATACAACCTAATATTAGTAATTCAATTTACACCAGCCCTTAAAAGTGACTGCCACATTACACTATATGGCACAGGACTCGTGAATTCCATCTCCAGTGCTAAAAGTAGTTTGAGGTCTTATCTTGATTCCCAGTTCTACTAGTTTATGTGTAGCAATAGAACTTTATTGACCTTCACAACCATATTCATCCCTTCTTTCTTCTTCACAATCATTACTGTGTTATTTCAGGACTGACAGTATTTTTGATGTTCGAAGGAAACCTTCTTAATAGTTTTATCAGACATACATCATCTCTGTGTGATGATGGATTAAATTTGACCTACTCAGATAGACACACAAGTAAATAGGCAAATTCATGAAGAAACTCAATGAGTCCCTGTCACTTTGGGGCCCATCTTGAGATCTTCAACCAGCAATTTCAGGTGATCTAGAAACAGTGTTTGTTTTTATACACATTGTAGCTCACGTAACACTGGGTATATGCTATTTTCATTACTTCTCCTTCACACACACCAAGTTGGTAACTATTTCATTTCATAAGTTGATAAACATCTGTCCATAATTACAAACCAATATTTGAACAAACCTTGGAATATGGATGAAAAATAGCATGCCTCCTTTATAATTTCTTTTTTGTAGCAGTCAGTCTATTCCTAATATACCCATACTCAAGTTAAGACAAGATGGCAGCTTCCTTCATTTAGTTACAAAACCAGTAACAGATAATTGTGCTTATTTGTTCACCTCAGGACTATTTTCATTAGCCAGAATGAAGTCAACATTAGCTTCATGGGATAGTAGTTTTAACTACAGTGTCCAATAGATGAAGAGGTGGATCAGTGATACAGCTGCTCATGTGCTTACCAAAACCTCACTTTCATGTATTTTCATAGTCATGTATCAAGTCACACCCAGTCTTGCATGAACTACTCTGGCCACCACACCTTTATATGCAAGTTGGTTGTTCTACAGGTCAGTATCAAAGTCCAATCTGAATCACAATAATTTAACTTACAAGGAGTTATGATAGTTAATGCCGGTTTTTCAACCTTCTGTGTTGCCTGCCAATTGGCTAGAAAGAAACCTGCTGTTTTCTTTTTCTTTGTATGACAGGATATGGACTATTTCATATATAGAAGCCAGAAAATTCACATCATCTCTCAGATTTGAAGCACTGCCTGAAAAGACATTCCTATTGCAGCAATGGTATTAGCCATTGTAACAGTCTCTGGTATGTCTTTGTCTACCCACTGGTGACCAGTTCTGCTACTAGCCATTGTAACAGTCTCTGGTATGTCTTTGTCCACCCACTGGTAACCAGTTCTGCTACTAGCCATTGTAACAGTCTCTGGTATGTCTTTGTCTACCCACTGGTGACCAGTTCTGCTACTAGCCATTGTAACAGTCTCTGGTATTTCTTTGTCCACCCACTGGTGACCAGTTCTGCTACAATTCAACAACTGATGATCTTGCAGCAGTGGAAGTTTTAGTTAGTAACAAACCTTTTGAAAAACTGGCATCTGTGAATCATGTTCAGGTGGAGCCACTGCAACTTCAGCTGCTGACTTTCTCTTCTCCTGAAACTTGATATGATCCCCTCAAACTGTGCTGCCACAGTGAAGGCTTTAGTTAGACATCTCTGATCCACATGGGCTATTTGATAAACTTACTAACAAGGATATCCACACAATCCATTACTGTTGTTTCAGATTATGCCTTCCCATGCAATTCATCTAAACATATTACCAAATTTTCAATAGGACCATGCTTTTGAGTTTTGTATAAATTGACAATATTTTCCAGTCACAGAGTAAGTATGCATCCAAATAATATACAGCATCAAACATTACATCATCCAAACTCCAAACAAACACTGGGTAGCTTCATCTTAAGAGCACATGATCTAGACAATTATTAACAGATAATGTTTGGGCCTTCAATCATGTGTGCAATTCACAAGGTAGGATTAATTCAGTTTTGAAATACCCTCCTTACAAAGTTTTCATCCTATCACACCGATTCCTATTGAAACATTACCAAAATTCATGCCATTCTAGAAATGAATACAGCTTACATAGCAAACTTTGGGAAATATTTTGCCTGATCTTTTGAAAAGTTTCTCATGTATTTTTAACCAATGCTACTTAATAAACAAAATTGTTATATATTCATGTACTCACAATGCTCTCTTTAAAAAACAATCAGGGATTCACTTTGAAAACATGTTTAATTCATTATACAAAATCATATATGTACATTACAGAGCCTAGCCATATACAGCAATTAGTAAAGTCTGGTAGTAAATACTAAACTTATTTCTTCTTTGTTTAAAGTTAGTTATGAAATTGTTTTATTCATTCTAATTATGAAAATTTTACTTACTTACTAAAGTATATTTCATGTAGATTAACAACAATAAATTTAGCTAAACTTCATTCTATGAAAAATGCTTTCTCTGTACAGAACAGGACTTAATCCAACAGTTAATACGATGATGATATTGTCAGATAAAAAACAAACAACAAAACTCAATCTTCCATGATAAGTAAAAATATTTGCTTTATATCTTGTATACAACAAGTATTTAAGTTATAACTAGTTATAGACTACAATAATCACTATGTGTCCTAATTTTTCCTACAGTTAACTTTTTCTAAAAGCACATCATTTACGAAAGTACTACTTCTCTATTCTAGCACTTGAAATGTTTATCATTAACTTTTGAGAAAACAAAAAGTTATCTTTCACACAAGTAAATAGTAAGCTTGTTTTTATTCCATTATATCAAAATGAAACAGTAGCTTTCACAACTTTTAAATTTGACATACAACTCTTAGTTAAAACTGTTTATTGCAAAAGTTAGATAATTTTCAAAGCATATATACTATCATGGACGAGATAGAGTTGCATGCATGAAACCTACAAGCTCAGTTTGTAAAAACTAAGGGTCAGTAAAGTGAGCCAAAGATCCTGGGTTCAAGGCCTGGTCAGTGCATGTTTCTTAACATTTTGATATGATATATTTACATTCAACAAATGGTTATCTCACCCTTGAGTGCTGGATAGATAGAAAGTCAAACAATACATATACATCCTTGGCTCATAAATTGGTTTGGTTTGTTGACCATGTATCATGTAGTGTTAATAACTTCAGAGAATGGGTTATGTTATGTGTGTGTGTTGGTGGCTTAAGAAGCCAGGTTGATCGTAAGTTAGTTTGAAGATGAAACTTGTTTGAGTGAGGAGAATTGTGTAATGGTCAATATGGAGAGTTTTCTGGTTAGTTATCTGAAAGCTCGTAGTTCAGACAGTAAGGGCACACAACATAGGTCTTAGAGCACTAGATTGAGCTGAGGGTCCAAGGTTCAAACCCCCAATCAGAACAGATTTCTTAAATTATATGTTAAAGTATACTGAGATAAAACATGTTCATTTGCAGCATGTACATAGTTTGTATTTTCCCAAACCCGACTACAAAATATCTTACCTAGTCATCAAAAATTAACTACATCAATTGTAAACATTTAATTGTTGCTTGTAAGAAATATGTACTAACAGACAGTTGAATTATTACAACAGAGTAAAAACTGTTTCTGATTGATTCAGATAATAAATATATTATACAAATATTATTTGGATATAAATTCAGATGCTCAAGAGGTTAGCTTCCATTACACCAATTTATATATCAATATTATTTGACAAAAACTAATTAGACTAATTATGGGTTTGCACATTTTCTCTTCTAAATTTATGCCACATAAAATCATTAAAATTGTTAACTGTTTACAGTTCTTACAATTTTTTTAAAGTTAAATGTCATAAGTTTATTTGTTCACACTACTTCAAGATAAAACACCAAAAAATCAAACTATTTCATTAACCATATATAATGTATAGTAAAATATCATACAATAAATTTCTCAAGTTTGAGGGGTTTTCATTAAACATCTTCCTTCTTTCACAAAAACTTTTCTATTTAAACTTAGAGCTATGAAAAAACAAATGACATCTCCAAGTGTAAAACAAAATGCAGTTACTAAAAAAAATATATATATACCTTTAACCCCCTAGGTCCAATTTAATTAGAACTTTGAGAAAAATTTGTAAACAACCTTCCTAATTTTTTAGTATCTGTATTTTATATAGGGTTCAGCAATTATCTTTAGGTTTCCAGGTTTCCCCTAATGACAAAAATATCACATTTTTTCAAATTAAATATGAAGTAAATTGATTAACATTGATAACTACTTTTATTATTTCTTAATTTTTTTAAAGTTAAAATATCATAAGTTTATTTGGTATTTGCAGTATTTAACTTTAGAATATTTGATGCTAAAATTTATTTTCAAAAATCATTTGGAGGTCAACTCTGTGCAGCTTAGTGTATTTTTCTTTGTACATTCAATTCTACTTTGTGATGTAAATTTTTACACGGCTTCTCTTCATGAGAATGGTTTATTCAGTCACATTGTGGCACCAATAATAGTGGCATTCTGTAAGTTAAGTATTGAATTTTTGAATGAGAAATGGATGAAACTGAATATATATATATATATATATATATATACACACACACACACAAACAGACAGTTTCAATAAGGGAAAAAATGCTTTTCTCTTTCTAATTATGAAATCAGTTAACTAAACAATTCAATTACAAAAACAAACTGATTTTTGATGCATGCTAACATATTATCAGTCTTCTTCAGTTCTTGAAATCATGAGTTTTAACACACTTACATGGGTGTAGAATTTTTCAAAAACTTCTTGTCCAAGGGACAAAATGCTAAAGAAATCTACTTGCCCTCTCCTGGTCCCACAAAACACTGACAAAAAAAAATAATAATATCTTTTAGGATTTTGCTTTTATTGTGAGATAACCTATACCAGTGGTTCCCAAACTGTGGTCCATGAACCTTTTTGGGGGTTCACAAAATGTTTCAGGGGGTTCTTATAAAAAATTCCATAATGACAGAAACAAGTGTTTGCACGCATTCATCACACTGAATAGATTATAACTTCAAGACTCCTTAACAGAAGTGGAAAGGTGAGGGGTATTTTTTGCTCTTTTTAAAATTAAACAGACTACTAGTGTTGTTCTTAAAATTAAGATGAAAAAAGTTTAGGCTTAATCGGTGATACGAAAGTGAAATCTTGGAAGAGTGTTGCTGTTTTCATAATGTAATAAAATCTATATTGTAATGATAAATAATAATGTAATAATAGTGTGTTTATATTTCCAAGATCATTGTTTTTATAATCAGGTAAGGAAGAAAAGGAGGAGGTTTGCAAGATTTGGCATTTTCACGAAAGAGGTTTGCGAGATGTTAAATTTGGGAATCACTGATCTATACAATGCCATTGGCAACTCAATTCTGTCCATAATGTAATTCACTGTGTTTTCCATGTAAGCTATCAATAAGCATGACAGTGCTTAGAATGTAGGGCCAGGAAAAAAAATGGCTGCCACATATGTATTGCTCATCATAGCTTCAAATCTCTCTTATAACAGTCTAAGAAACTTTTATAAACATCTAAGTTAGGTTTTTGAGGTTTTTAAAAGCTATTAAGGGTTTCAGTTTAGCCAAACAAAAAATCACTAAAATAGAGAACCGGTGAGTAACAAAACAGCCAAATGTTCTGCTGATTATTCTGATTCTGGTGTCAGAAGGGTTAGCTCACCAATGCTTGAAGTTGTTGCAATGACTTACACACCAAAATGTTGCATCTTAACTTGGGGAAAGCAGAAGCAGTATGGTATTTCAATAACTTCAATACATGATGTCCATTAAGATAACTCATCACACCAGGCTAAAACTGCTTCCTTCATAGCAACTGCCATTCATTAATAAATATTCATGTCAACTTCAAACTTGTCAACCTTCAAACAAATCTTGTTGTTTCATGCATCTGGAAATATAAAGTAATTCCACACTTCTGCTTAAAACTTATGCCCTGTCTTGCTAAGTACCATCAATCTGCATTAAATTCTAAAAAGACCCAACTGCTTTTTAAACAATATCAATGATAAATTTCTAAATGCATAGTAAATGTTGTTTACAGTTAACTCAACATATCCTAAAAATTGTTGGATTTATGAAGCTTCTATCTTACTTCGTGCAACATCTAGTTGACAGAGGGTTCTGGCTGCAACCTTCCGAGCACGAGCTGTTTGTAAACTGCTCACAGCAAGTACCAGTTCAAAAGTGAAGAATTCAGGCATCATTTTGACCATATGGGGGACCAGGCCAAGTGGCATGAACTGTAATACAGCATTGGCTTGTTCTTTGGCACAAAGAACCAGTTGTTCAAGAATTAGGAGTGGGAATGTGGAACGCTGACTAACAAAATTGTCCGAAGCAATATGTGATAACATGCGCATAGTATCTGCAATTGCTCTGTTCAAAGGATCCCAAGCCATGGCACGAGTCTCTTCATAATTTGACTGTAAACCAAAAGGTGTTTCATCTAGTAGCTCCATGTCACTTACTCCTCTTCTTATCTTACTTGGCCTCTCTCGATCAAAAATTTCATACATTTCTTCCATTTCCATATCCCGTCTGGGTCTCTTTGTTCTCCCACTTCTTCCACCATGTTGGTTTGCACTTTGTCTGGCTTGAAGTGCTGCATATATAGTAAGTACTACAAGTCTAGCAAGGGCTGATCCATGTGGTTCAGCTAAGAGATGTTGACGGGACTCAGAACGTATGTAAATAGGCAAAACATGCAGCAACAAAGCTAATGCACACTGTTCAATGTCTATATAAAATAGACCAAATATTAATTCCACTGCACGGTGCAAGTCATCAAGATGATCAAACTTCAAAGCTTGTCTCACTAGTGTATCACAAAACCATTGAGGTCCCCCAACACACATCAACGTGTCAAGGCTGTGGGTTGTTTTAAGATCTAACCAGCCTCGACCATGGGCAGTTATAAAAATTCCATCCATTATTTCCCACAAAGGAGTCCGAACAGTGAGCCCTTGAGAAATGGCATGAACACCTTTAGATTTTGTCTGGGATGGAGGGTGCAAATCATACATCATTTTCTTGATAATGTTGATCATTAAGGTTGATCTTTCCTTATAGTATTGATTTACCTGTTCCTGACCTGAAGACATTCCTCCAAGTCCATCTCCTGAGTATGGTGTTGTAAAGTGCTGTATCATGTTCACAGGTTTCAACCTCTCATCGTGATGAAGAATATTCACATAATTGCACAACCAAGCTGAAATACAAACAGGCAAACAACACATTTTGCTTTTCACATGATCAAGAATATTTTTAACAGTTGCAGTAGGTAATGCATCATATTGCCATGCCACAAGGATTTCTTTGATGGCCATGGGGCCATTGATACACACTTCATGCCATTTGACAAGGGTAGTTCTGAACTCCTGGTCTGGATTAGTGAACTGGGAAAGCAAATTATCAACAACAGATGAATCACATCTACTCAAAACAGTATCAGGATTTTTATACTTGCCACTTTCTGCTAAACATTCTGTAACCCAAGTATAGAAGAAAGAATTTTTTGTTTCTGGGTTTGACGTAACTGCTTCAATTCCATATTGTTGAGCAATTAGACATAACATTAGAAAGGTAATGTCAAACAACAATGCACGGGTCTGTGCAGCTTTGAAATCTTCTGGTGGGCCAGAATTTTCTTTGTTGTATTCATTAAACTTTATCAGTTTTGTTGCAAAACTATGCAGTTTACCAGTTGCTGCTGCAGCAGACAAAATCAACTCAAAGCTTTTTCCAGTGTTCATATGACTCAATACTCCAAGAAGGGCATCTTGGTTTTTAGAATAATCAGAATCTAAGGTTTTAAGAATGCTTGTCACAGTAGGTTCAGCTCGGAGTATTAAGCTCGCCCCAGCTTGACTGGATTGTTGATCTGAACGAGGAAGTGTTTGCCGTAATGATTCTCTCTGTCTGCGTGCCAATAATCTATCATACTGGGCATCACTCAGAAGCTTCACTTTGCAGAGCTCGTGAAGAAGAAACTGCAAACAGTCACAATTACTTCTGGTGTCAGTAAGATCTAGTAACGGAGTGTATTGCATTAACAGTTCCAAACCCTGTTCAAGTGGAGCTGAATCCTCTCCAAGGTTCCATGAAGGGTCTTCTTTACAAGCTTTATGCACTTTGGCAATAAATTGTGGGACTTTTAAGAAGGTGAAAGCTGCCCATTTAAGATCTTCTGAGCTCCCAGCTGCATCAGCAAGGCCCATGAAACAAGCCCTTATGATTTCACAATAAAATTCTGGTAGGGAGAGGTTCTCTAGCTTTTGTACAAGTAGCAACTGATCAACACAAGCCTGAATATCACTTGCAGGGCTAAGCACTGCATCAATTGCAATCAAAGCATTCAAACTGCATACTATTGGTTGAGGTCTCAAAGACTTACTAAGGGTGCTTTTGGTGGAAATGTTAGGCAAATCTTGTACACTCTTCACAAGTCTCAGAGTTACTTCTATATTATCTTTAGATAAGTTGAAACCTTGTAATTGGGTTACCTTACTCTCTAGTTCCTGCTGTTTCTGAACAAGCTGAGAATACATACTCTGATCTTCATGTTTTCCAACAAACAAGAGAGCTTTCAGAAACGTGGAGTTGCTGAAGAAACTAAGGGATTCTACAGCCTTTTCCAGTATAGACATGTTTTCTGGACTTTGTTTAAGCTCTGCTAACTTTGAAAGTGAATGAAGAACACAAGAATACAACCAGTGTGTAACATTAACAACTGCTTGACAAAGACCAATACATTCTTCCTCATTCCCATAGTGGCAACTAATTCTTGGCTGGATTGATTTTAAGAGATCAAGCAAACTTATAATACAGTATGGTTTGTAGAAACTTTGGTAGCGTCCTATGCTGATCAATACAGCTCCATATGAAACTACATGAGAGCTAAGACAGTGAGTCAAATAGGACAAAAATAAGCTGTTCGGACCTGGTCCTACCAGTGCTTGCTGTAGAATACAATCTGCCAAATCATACACATCTCCGCTAACACCTCGTGGCAAGACGTTCTTAATGTTTATTCCCCATTTAATATCAGTCCAGCGTTCTCTCCAGGCTTGTAACAAAAGAGATTTGATCTTTCTAGTTTTACTCGTATCCATAACTTCTCTGTTGAAATATGGACCTCTTATGTAATCAAAACCTGTAAATTGAAAAAATTAACATAATTAATTTAAGTGACTTATCCTTATTCCATAAAACATTAAGTGGTTAATAATTTACAACTTTTTAAAGCTTTCAAATTGGCTTTTTAACATAAGCCTAAATACTAATAACACCTATGTGATTAAGTTTTTTAGGTTCTAGATTATACGATTTTACCTCTAACATTTAGACACATCTCTATGTCTGTCTATAAAATCACTAGAAATTTACAGACATTTGTTTCACGGACTGTGTGAATATATCACATGGTATCTCACAGTGTCAGACAATTATGATGGTTATAATAATAACAGGTATTTTATTATTTAATTAAACCTTTAGTTTAGGGTATGGAATGTTAAAGCCTAAGCTTAAATTTAACTTAAATTTTCAGTCCAGTGACTTATTACAATAGTTTAGGTTAACTATTTTCAGAACTTTTAAGAGTAAATTATTTTAAGTAAAAAGTTAATTTGGCTTATATTTTAAACAGTTTAAGATATATATTTTTATATCTGCTACTTTTAGGGACTCATTTTTTGGTTTCTTGTCAATTCACACAGAAGAAGGTTAGTTATACTTCCAACTTATGGGGTATACACATCATAATCAATAATTTTGCATTTCCTGTGTAATCACTCAATGTAAAGAACTGATGAAAAATGTGGGATAAATTACCCATTTCTTATGCAAGTTGCATAGGGAACCTCATCAGTAATTAGTGGGATTATGTACATTATTGGTGATATTTTTCTTTTAGTTTGTTTTTGTGAGAATTGTATGTTACTAATGGCCTTATAACCAACAAAGTCTTTGACCTACAAGCAATTTGGTGCATAAACAATTAAACTGAAAACAAATGCCACTGATAATAACACACAGAAGAAGAACAGTTGTACTTCCAACAAAGCCAAGCTCATTATTATGTGAGACTTCCAGTTTTAGAGGGTTTGACTAACATAGAATGTATTTTTTTCATATGATACCGTAGAATTTGAGGTTGTACATTCAAAAGGAGGGCAACATCCTAATGTGAAAAATGATATTTAAACCTTATTTCTAGTACTGAGGTGGATATGATTAGATAAGTAGCTTTAAAAGATCAATGAAGTGCTAGAAATATGCTATCTTCACATACACACCCTTCAGAAAAGCAAAAATTTAAACCCACATTTTACTTTTTGAGAAGTCATTAATTTCCCTTCTTAAACTCTTTATCCTATAAATCTCTCACATAATATGTAAATTTTAATAAGACCACCTCTTATTATTCTTTTCTCAAGAGAAAATAAGAGATCTTAACCTATCTTTAAAAGACAACCCTTCCATTCTGGAATCATCCTTGTACTGAACCCTCTGAACCCTTTCCAATAACTTGATATATTTTTAGATAAAAGAACAAAACATGTACACACTATTTTAAATGAGATGTAAATAGTGGTTTATATAGAATGATTAACTTTTTTTGACTTGTAATCAATATATCTATAAGTACACTCTACAATTCTATTAGCTGTATAATGGTTCAAATGGTTTGAGTGACTTATCTGCTACAATGCCAAGGTCCTTTTCCATAGTTACAGTACTGAGTAGGTTCCCAAATATCTTAAACGTGTGGTCCAAATTACAACCCACTTATCCCTGATATTACTATTGCTTTTTTTTTTTTACAAGCTATTTTAAACAGAAGATATTCAGTTTACAAAGCTCCACCATCCATTCCAGAAAGTTTGAGGTCTATTCCTTAATACTTTTAGTCACTGCTATCTTTTGACTTCTTTCATCCAATTAATTAGTCTTTCTCCAAGCCCTACTATAATTAATGGTAATCTGCCAAATACCTGTCCGATTTACCAACTGATTAAAATTACTCTATATTACCTTAACATCCTAATTGAGCTAGAAATACATTAGAGTTTAATATCATCAGCAAAAGCAAACTTTACTAACATACTAATTATGACATCATAAATGTATACATAAAGTAAAAAATGCAATGGTCTAAGAACTGACCCCTGAGGCATTCCACAAAGGCTTTGTAGAAAATTCACAGATGTGTGAAACGAAAAATTTAGCTGATAGACAATGAAATCAAAAACAACAAAAAAAGAACATTTCAAATGTGAATAAATGACAGTCTTAGCTAAATAGTTACTCACTACAACTCAGAATGAGCATCTCTAATTCTACATAAAAACATTATGACTGTTAACACACCATTGTTCCTTGGTGAAAAGACCCCTTCTTAAGCTTTATCTTGATATATTCCTCCTCCTCCTTTTTTAAAAGTTGGATGGAAATTTATAATTTTTGTACTAATTTTACATATTCAGAAGAAAATAAAAGAAACAAATTGTCATTCCAGAAAATTTAAGGTCTATTCCTTAATACTTTTAGTCACTGCTATCTTTTGCCTTCTTTCATCCAACCATCCTATAATCCAATTAATTACCCTTTCTCCAAGCCCTATCAATATGATTTTCTTAGTTATCCTTCTATGTCACCTTGTAAAAAACTTTTTAAAAATCTAAATACGCTTAATCCACACCCTTTCTATCATCCAACATCCCTGAAAAGAGTTAATAGGTTGGTAAGGCAAGATTTTCCCTTTTATGAATATACGTTGTCTTCATTTATAACATATTTTACTAAATGATTTTCTATATCTTCTTTTATCACACTCTCTAGAATTTTTCCACTACAGGTAATATTAACTGGCTCCGTCTTTGCTATGGCAAAGCTACTACGGTTATCTACCACTAATACTAATTTTGAACTGCTGACTAGAGGGAAGACAAATGGCTAGCACCCACCACCAACTTTCTGTTAACTTAAATATTAAATAACGTATTTTTCACATTATATTATGTTTCTAACTTGTATTTATGCTCCTGTATTCTTTAGTGTTGTATAAACAGGCACAGATCTGGAGAAGGGATCCAGATCCCATTCATTATTTTCCAGAAATTAATAGTTGTATTCTTTAATGTTGTATAAAGTTAACAACTGTACTCTTTCATGTTGTATTAGCAGGCATGTATCTGAGGTAGGGATCCAGGGTGCTGGATCCACCATTTTTTAATAGTAGTAACTGTATTATTTAAAGTTGTATACATAGGTACAGATCTAGGAGGGGGGTCTAATCCACCTCCATTTTTTCAAGATATTAAAAAAAATAAAGGCCAGACATACATATACTACCATATACTAACATCAAATGTCAGATGTTTTTATCTGATTAGGCTATTAATTACCATAAATCCTTTTTTTGGGGGGGGGGTGTTCTGCAATCAACACAACTGAAGTCTACAACAATCCAGTTAAAGCCTTAGCCAGTAACTGATTATTTCTAAGCTAATACAACAATAAGAAAGTCAATTAAACATTGTTATGGTAAATGTTTGTGCCGTGGTTTTTTTCTAGACACCAACTTGTCTAGACTTTATAGAATTGTTTTCATCAAAGTTAGTGCTGTTTAGGACACTTGCAGCTCCTATAACATACTTATTACAGAATCATCAAGTTTTCATTGGTTTGAAGTTATAATTCTAATGAGAAAGATTTTTTTTTGTATTTTTGATGTTAAAATAAGTGAAAATGCAAGTAATGTTACTGTACAAATAACTTTAAAAAAATTTGAAAACAAGCTTCTTGTTTAGCAAAACTATAATTCTTTGTCTAAATATAATTATAAATAACCATAACTATTTAATATTAGTACAAATTTGGAAATATTTACTTTTAACTACTATATTTTCATATCAATCACATTACAACAAATAAAGGTACAAGCTTTGAAATCACCGAGTGATAACCTGTCCGAGTAATCATTTACAGAATATATTAACATTATTTTAACTTTGGTTATTTAAATTACTTTACGATTATATGATGGATTTGATTAATCCAACCTATAATATTACTATGGTGAATATCTTCTTTCATGTAAAAAAACACTGAAAATGTGGTTACAGTGTTACACAACTAACTTTCAAAAAGTTAAATGGTACCATACCATCATTGTAAAAATGAAACATTACTGTAGCAAGTATGAAGAA
Source organism: Limulus polyphemus (assembly GCF_000517525.1). Classification (NCBI taxonomy): domain Eukaryota; kingdom Metazoa; phylum Arthropoda; class Merostomata; order Xiphosura; family Limulidae; genus Limulus; species Limulus polyphemus. The sequence goes on from NW_013669610.1 coordinate 89,893, forward strand.
GTTAAACGTTGTTGCTGTCAAAACTATAAAACTGTATACATGTTCTAGTTTTATTCTTATTCATTCCCTAATGGTTTTAAAAGTTTGTTGAATAAAGTTATAACTATGAAGATGTATTTTACAAAATAACTTGATGTTACTCTAATTTTTATGCTATTGGGCTTTAAATATGGACTACTTGAAAAACATTTAAAAATACTAGATATTTACTTTGCCTAATAAATATAATGAGTTACAATTATTCATTTCCCTTGTTTGGTTACAAAGCAGTTGAGTTTCTGCATGGTTATTGATACAACACTGTTGTAAACATGCTTATAAACATGTAAAACAAACTGAATTGTTTAGAATAACAAGCCTGGAAAAGTGTACACTGTATTATGGCAAGAGGTGACTGATAAGTAAATAAATCTTTTATTGTTTCTTAATGTTAAACAACGCATTTGTGTTGTACGTGTCATACATTTTATTTACAAAGTTCAGGAGTAAAAAGTAAATTAATACTAAATTATTATGGCTGAAGTCTGAAGATAGAGTTTTGTCTGACTTTTCATATTTTTTGCCACTTCTTAACATTTTTTGAAACACAAATTTTAAATCAATTGTACATGCTAATCCTCATTATATTTCAACAATTTTTAAGTTAAAAATAATTAAGAATTGATATGCTGTAATTTTCTGTCATTTATTTAGTGCAATTCATGAAGGACAATAAAAAAAGATCCTATCTTCATTTCTGCACTGCTGCAGTGTTTTGCTTATAAACAAACCAACCCACAAGTTTATCTTTTTACAATTTTTCTGCCAATCCTAAAAAAAATAACTTTTTTGCTAAGAACCCATCATCCTTGAGAATATATTATTAATTTCTTGACTTTTATGCACTTCTGTTAGTTTTTGTACAGGCCTTGGTTGAAACCTTGTTATAGTGACACATGAAATAGTTGGATCATTTACTAATGAAACAGCTATAAAGGAAGTTTACGTTTGACCACATGGAGCAAGAATTAGACTACCATCTCATCGTAGAGTAAATATACAGGTTTATGTTGTCTTTTTATAGTTTCTGTAAATATTCCTTTTCACTTGTCAACTGTAAACATATTTGTGTTAATTATGTATCTTTTTAAAAGCTACAGAAATTTACTTTAATGAAAAGGCATCAGACAAGTTTATACAGTTTATAAACAGACTGAATAGATAAAAAAGCCTTATTACAAATTTAACACAGTAATAAATGTACAATGTTTGTAGAAGGTTTAGCATCAGGTACATTACCTAGCCACATGAATATATGTACAATATGAAACAAAGAAGTCATATGACTGAAGTACACTTAAGGCTTAATAAAAGTATTTTGTTGATGTTTGGTTATTTAAAATGATATTTTTATTTTTGCAGTAGCTAGATACCCAGCAGCTTGGAATGATTTTCAAATACTAAATACCCAGTAGTCCAAAAATTTGAATATTGATGAGCTATGATCACCTCTCAGTCTCACTTGACTCAGAGAATGAGTAATAGTAAATTAAGAGACTGATTTGTCTTCAAGCTCAATGAAATGATCTGAATAAAACTTTTGTACTGGAAAAATAAATATTGATCATCATTCTTGTTGATCGGCATGTGTGTTTGCTACAAGCTGCCAGGAATGATCCTCAAAATACTGGATACCCAGCAGTCCACAATTTCATAACCAAGAATACTGATAAACTTACAATATGTTTGATGTGATAATTGTTTTTGAAATTATCATTAGTATTATTATAGTTATTACTTACTATTATTGTTGTTTTTGTTGTAGCTCATCATTATTCACATTTTTGGACTGTTAGGTATTAAGTGTTTGAAAGATCATTACAGGCTGCCAGGTATCTAGCCACCACATTTTAATTTTTAATAGATATTTTATGGAATTGCAATGTTTATAAACATGAAGTAAATATCACCAATCGCATCAGATGAGTTAATTGTACAGTTTAGTGAGTATGATATAAGACTACAAAATATTCTGATTACTCAAATCATTACTGAACACTATTTTTGTTTATCCTATTCAAACAACATACATAAATAAATTGAATAATTGGTTACATAATTATTTGTAATGGAAAACATATGTTTTAAATTTAAAAAACTACTATTATCATTAACAGTAAAACCTGTTCTCATTATTTACAGTAGAACCTCTATTAATGGGCACCTCGAAGCAATAGGCACTGCACCATTAATGGCAGACCTTTTCAGTTTCTTTTTTCTTGTATTTGTAACCAAAATAAGTCTTGCAATAACGGGCACCTCGGTATTCTGCATTAAAGTCAGTGTCTTTAGTCTGGTTCTCTATTCAGGCACTCAATAAAGTGGGCAGTTAACCCTTTCATTGAGGGCAGGCTAAAGTATGAATGTGATGACCTTTTAAGAGTTATTTTCAAAATTTTATTAAATAACTTTACTATAATTCATAATACTGTAAGTATTTCAAATCTTTGTTTTTTGAAGTATTTTTTTACTTATTCTTCTATGTTTTAATAAAAATAACTAAAATTTAAACATTTGTGAATAGAGTATTTATTGGTTGATGACTGAGTTTGCTCAAAGGGAAATAGGATTTTATAACTTTAAATGCATACACCAAACAAAATGGAGGGCCTTAAAATTCAGATATTTAGTGCAGTCGATATGGAATCGAGCTTTACGTGGCTAATCTTTTATATTAAGGGCACCTTGCTTTGAGGGTATTTGGACACAGTCAGTAGGGTGTCCTTAATGTTGAGGTTCTACTGTAATTATCAATTTGGTTTGAAGATCAGTTGGGGATAACTGCATATCTTAAACACAAATATTATGGTGATCACATGGTATTTAGTTAACATTAGTAGTTCATTCTCAAAATAGGAAATGACCAGTTTATCTTTAAAATCAAATTTGTGGCAAAATAAGTTTTTAGAAGAAAAAAAAGCTTTTTTTCATAAAATATACATATGGTGACCTTCAGAGAGAGATCTAACATAACAGCCATGGGTAATTTAAAAATTACTTTTAAAAAACTGTAAAGCAGAGGTGAATGAAAACAGGAAAATCAATACCTTGTTAGAACAATGCAGTGGTTGGAAAAGTTATGAAAGTAATAGACGACTATTTTTTTTGCTTGTTTATACAGGAGGGGGAGGGGGGGCATGTACTAATTCATCAGTCATGCGTAACCAATTAATAATCCTATTGGTTAATCAATTACCAAACATTAATCATCTAGGTCTATTGAACACTTGCTACATATTACTTAATACACAGCTTTTATATCTATTTCTCTCACTCATTTTTTGTCTCATCTAGAGATATCAAACCTGAAAACAGATGTTCTTTATAAAACATGTGCCCTTTCTTGCCAGCCATTTTCAAGAACTAAGCATGTAATGGAGAACATCAGAATGAGATCCAAAAGCCCAATTGATTTTTGACATACACTTTGCTCTGGAATATTTAGTGTTTTTGTAGAGCTGACATTTTTGGCTCTCAATACAATGCCTAAAATCATTACATATAATGTGCTGAAACCCAAACAGAATGTGCCCTGCATTCTCACACAGACATGATCAGAAAAAATATTGACATAAAATTTCCAAAGACTCATTTCATCACATTCATAATGTAAAATATGCCATGTCTAATATTTCCAAGTAGAGTATTGATGTCTTATAAGTTACAGTGGCAATGCAAGTTGTAACATTGTAATTAAGTTTTGTAACTAAATAACTTTACTAAACTAATAGTAGTAGTACTATGATTTAGGAAGTAGTTTTTGTGATTTTAAAGTTAAATATTTTATTTTCGAATGCCATTCAGTATTTGTGGAAAAAATATCTATCGTAGAAGTCGGTCTTTCATTTTCCCCTTTTTATTATGTTTTTGAAAAAGGTGTAAACTAAGGTGTACATTACAGTACTACTACTAGTAGTGCTAGATTATCACTATCAGTATCACAATAGTATATGATATAACATATCATTATCACTAGTATCAGAAAATTTTGTCAGCCTAAGGCTGAGCCTTCTAACTTGTACTGGCTATGGTAAATTACAAAATAACCTAAAACTTACTATTTGCCAGTAGTACTTGTAAATATAGTAGTATGGTTAACTGGTATACCAAGCCTAGCACTCAGTAGTAGAAGTAGATATTGAATATTGACGTATTCTCATGGATTATTTTACAAGTACAGACATCAGAGTACAATCACACATATATTAATTAATGTTAAGAAATCACATTATAAATTAAAAAGGGGGAAGCGTCATATACTTCATTTCTTAACAAAATTACTTCACGAAATTAAACTCCAACAATTCCCAATATTATAACATCTTCCTCAATTCTTTCCCACCGCTTGTTGTCTATCGCCCTCTCACATGAGCATTGCCAAACTAGAAAGATTTGTAATATTGAAAACATTTTTTTTGAATTAGACCATACATGTGATATCAAAACTTCAAAATATCGGTTAAACCTTTCGAGGATGTTAAAAAAGCATAAAAACACCAGATTAATAATAGTACTATAACTGACACTGTAGTTAGAAATATTCTTTACAATTTTTACGTGTGACTGACTTAACGAATTCTTATAGTGTATTACGTCCCTTAACTGATGCACTTAATTTAAACGTATCTTTATATTTAACTAAAGGGGAAAAATTTAAATAAAAAATATAATACACCAGAGTCATTGCATCAGTGAAATTCTTATATCAGGATAATAATTCATTCATTATCTTCATCTTTCTTCTGGCCGAGTGTTTATGTGATGAACTGTGAAACTGTGGTTCCGTTGCTGGTAGTTTCAGATTGCCTTGATTTTACTCGGAGTAAGAAAGAATAGAAGCCTTACAATAGCGGTCCAAAGACTGTACTACAAAGTCGATGCCTGAATTTCTTACTTTTAGACTGAGCCTGACTTGCAAGAAAGAGACTGGACACAATCCAAAATAAGTTTAAGTGTGCCCTTCATTAGGGAGAGAGAGAGTGAAATAAATTGTTATGTTTTACCATAACCAGTGATATTTATTTGTTTATTTACCTGAAGTGTTTGACATTTTTTTCTCTCTAAAGCAACAATCTACAGCTGAATCTATCTGAAATTTCTATTATCATATGGTATCTTCCTAGCTTCTGAAAATAACTGAGACAACTTGGCCTTATATACGCAAACCAAACAAAGGACAGGTTGATCAAGGCATATACGTTACCCATCTGAAGACCATTTTCGATTCACTGCAATAGAAAAGACCACTGTCTATTTTGGTACATCATATGTGAAGCTACAGCTATCTTACCTGCTAGACAGTTCATGTGCCACTCTAGTAAAGTGAATTGATTCTATGTGTAATTAGAGTGAAAGAGACTTAGTTGGTCCTTTGATCGACTTTCTATATCGAGAGTTAAACATGCACAGACATTTTGAAAATTTCTACTTATAATTTAAAGGGAGAAGAAAATGGATGATATCCTTGCATATCACACGTTGTTTGCATCGTACTGCCGCAAATAGAGAGAGTGTGAAAGAAAATCGAGCTACGCAATTTGGGACTGTAAGTATATTATAAAAGTGATGGTCAAATCCCACCATTCAGTTTCACAAGAGCAGCCTAATTATTGGCACTGAATGATATTAACTAGTTAATAGTGCTCCGAATCCACAGTTGGTATTTTGAAAAATCAGAACAGTAAGCCATGAGCGATATTGTATTAAAACGCCGAGAATTCCCACGCCCATGGGCTCAAGCACCAAATCTTTTAAGTACATAGCGATTCCTCTATTTCTGTGATTCTGATATATATATATATATAATTGGTGAATAAAACAGAAGATTAACTAGGACAACAGCTTATCATACTAGTTGAAAAGAATAGACGTTATGAAATTTGAAAACAGGGACAGAACTTTAACAGCAAGATTTTACTCATTCACGTCAAAAACGATCTAAATGGTAACTATATTTCTGTTTTCTCACGATCTATATTGTCCCAGTAGCTGACCAAGCAAAAAATTGGATCACAAGTAAACGGAGATGGAGGCACTTCTG
>NW_013669610.1:96640-100886 GCF_000517525.1 Limulus polyphemus
GACTCGCTGACGCAACAATATAATTGGTGAATAAAACAGAAGATTAACTAGGACAACAGCTTATCATACTAGTTGAAAAGAATAGACGTTATGAAATTTGAAAACAGGGACAGAACTTTAACAGCAAGATTTTACTCATTCACGTCAAAAACGAATCTAAATGGTAACTATATTTCTGTTTTCTCACGATCTATATTGTCCCAATAGCTGACCAAGCAAAAAATTGGATCACAAGTAAAATTAGCGCACGACCTCGTCTGAATTCAACACGTTTCGTACTAGAACTTTATAAAAGCCCCCAAGTAGCAGAGCGGCATGTCTGCGGACTTATACTGCTAGAAACCGAGTTTCGATACTCGTGGTGAGCAGAGCACAGATAGCCCTTTGTGTAGCTTTGTGCTTAATAACAAACAACAACAATAAAAACTTTACAAAAGTTTAAACTTTTTATATAATATAAAATATATATATACTAGAAGAAAGTAAAATATGTAATATGTTCGAGTTTTAGATTTTTTATGCTACCCTCTTGTAATTACAAAGTAAAAGAGGGATGCTATACTTAAGTACTGAAATTAATTCAGGAAAATATGTTTCAGAAATATCAACTGATGCTATTTCGGAATTGCACAAAAGGATTAATGTGGTTCAGCTCACATGCACAAACTGGAAATTGTTCACAAAATCTGTTAAAATTTTCTTCGATTTTTTGTCTGAAATTTAGATTTCCTGATGCTGTTTGAGAGACATACCGCAAAGTATTCGTTTTGGCTTGAGTTATCTTCCCTCCCTCTTTAAATTGTTTTCAGGAATATATGTCAGGATTTCATCCCTGTTCTTTCCAAAGTTTCAGAATACTTCTTGCTGTTGTTGTTCCGAAAGTGTCAGGCAGAATGGGTTAATTTGTTATAAAATCATCTAATTTGTATCTAAACAATGATAAGTTGCTTACTACTTAATTTGCAATAATATTCTTTTTTTCTCAAACGTTAATGAAGTTTTTAAATGTAATAATGTGGTGTGTGAAGTACATCAGATATTTCTTTTCCATTTAGTTTCAGAAGGTGAAAATTTCTTCTTTAGGAATTTCACAGAATTTTGTGAAAAAAGAATCGGAATTATACGTGTCTAAGGTGGAAAAGTTAGTTCCTCTCTGTTTATTTCTTTTTCTGATATAACAGCGCAGGCATATGGGAATTAAAATAGGAAATACTATTAAGATTAACTGAAGAAAATCGGGGGTTGGAAGGTGTGGGTTGAATGCAACTTAATTTCAATTCTACGTACTTTTAAAAATAGCTTCATTTCCAAGGGATAGCAATTAAGGCATTATTTGGCCTATATGAGACATCTTTTTTTATAATATTGTTACGTCTCCGTTCGTTAGTTGATTTTCCGCAACTTCGTTCCGACGAAACTTTAGCGACACAAGTCCTTTCTTAATAAAACTGGTTTATTCTTTCTGAATATAACTTTACCGATACACTTATTTTCAACAGTCGCTCTATAACAAACGCTATAACAACTAACGTTAACTTCAACAATATTTTCTGACTGCAGTTCAATTACTCACTACCTACACACACACTGTCACGTCACGCCGTGACCATCTTATATATACCATGCCACCCCCAATCTAGCAAATGCTAGAGCACTCCCGAAGGAACAGGATAGTTCTAGAAAATAGGTGGCGTGACACCAGTCACGTGACCTCGCTGACGCAACAATATCATCCTAATCCAAACTACTCTTTTTCCAATAACAAACACTGATCACTGCTGTAGGAAGCAATTTTAAGTAGTCAGACCATTGCCACAGCTAATCAATGTGACATACAATGTCCACAAAGCACACTACTGAGATACAAAGCATGCTATTTCTATTTTTAGGAGGATTGGGAGCATGCCCTCCAGAAAATTGTTTGAAAATTGAATGCTATCAGATTGAATCTTGAGCCATTTTAACTACAAAATTGCATACAGACAACGTAATGTATTGACGTGAAAGAAGCAAGTTTTAATACGTAAATTGTAGCTATAGATGCCATAAAAAAATGGTAAGACTATGACCTGACTGGCCTTACCACTTCCTATGGTCCTGCTGATCTCTAAGATATTCATCCAATCTATTCTTAAGTTATTTCAATGATAATTACATCTTCTACAGCTTTTGTAGGTAAACTATTCCATAGGCTTACTATCCTATTAGCAGTGATGTAAATGCGGATACACGCCGTGTACCTATTTCTCAGTTTGCATTTTCCCCTGTTACGTCTCCGTTTGTTAATTAACTTTCCGTAACTTCGTTTCCGACGAAACTTTAGCGACACAAGACCTTACTTAATAAAACTGGTTTATTCTTTTCGAATATAACTTTACGATACACTTAATTTCAACAATCGCGCTAAAACAAACGCTATAACAACGAACGTGCTCAACTTCAATAATACTTTCTTACTGCAGATCAATTACTCACTACCTACACACCCATTATTGTCCCGTCACGTTGTCACTCTCTTTTATATACCAGACTACCCTATATCTAGTAAATGCTAGAGCATTCGCCAGGTACAGGATAGTTCTAGAAACGTGGCGTCACACTAGTCATGTGACTCGCTGACGCAACACCCCCGTTGGTTAAGTACCACTGAAGATGTTTATTAACCCTATTGTCACGTGTCAAAGGACATGTCATCGCGTTTGTTGACTTACATTCAATATTTTATCGAACTACTATTTTATGAATTTATGTCAATAAGTTTGGTATAAAATTGTAGACTATAATTCACATTTTAGTATTATACATTAGTTAATTTCTTAATTGAAAAGTAAATATTATAAGAACACACCTAAATATCGATTTTTTGTCTGTCATGTGGTATGTTGAATGCAGCATTGGTTCAAATTAGCTGTTTGTGATGTCCAAATACAAAGTCTATAGTTTCTTACAAATTAGGAACTCAAATTACCGATATTAATAAGCTAGAATATAAAATAATAACCCCTTATCTTTTCTATTTGCGTTTTATACTTATCACCCCACTGCCCCTTTTGAGCATGTACCTAGTTCCTAAATCCCATTTCCTTTCTGCCTATTAGAAAAGTAACACTACTTATCTGTAGTTGTGTCATTTACTCCCAGGGCTTGAACTGAGTAAAATTATCAAGTGGAGCTCAATTTTACAGCTTCTATGAGATGGGGGATCCATGAGCCGCCATAGGCCCCCAGAAGCTCTTGGGTTTGAGATGCTATCAGAATCACAGATTTCAGTTGTAATTTGGCGTAGTTGAAGTGATAAGGTGAACCAAGTGACTGAAAGGCGATTGAATATGATAGAAAAGGAGTGATAAATTTAGTCTTCCACCTAAGCTAAATGAAAGGTAGCACAACATTATCTTGTGCAAAGATGGCGTGAGCAGATAATAGGGGGATAATAGGTTTTACCAAATTGTTACTGTGATAGAAAATTAAACTATAACTTATACTATATAAACTGAATTTTTGTATACGTATACACTGCAGCCGGTATATGATTATAATACGTACCTTTCTAAAAGCTTTTGATGTTTCGATAAGTTTGCAAAAAGTCGACGACAGTCTTTTATTTGATGACGTCAAATGTATGCTGACGTAGAAAAGTAACTCAAATGTAGGAGAATGACATCTCTCAAAGTAGGCTAACATAAACAATATGAATTGGTAAGATTGTGATAACGTAACTTTAAAATTACGTATGTCCTTGGTCATTCTATAACAGGAACATTTTCATAAAACTTCCTAACAACAGGAGCGTTTTTACAACAATTTCTTACAACAGAAACAGCGCTTCAATTCGCTCCCCCTCAACTTAAGCTATTGTTGCGTCATCGAGATCATGTAATTCTCACGCTCTCTACTATCTAGAATTATCCTGTACTTTGGAGAATGTTCTAGTTCTTACTAGATATAGGGTAGGCGGGTATATAAAAGAGGGGAATGTAATGTGTGCGTAGATAGTGAGTAATTGATCTGCAGTCAGAAGTATTATTGAGCACGTTCGTCGTTATAGCGTTTGTTTAGCGCGATTTTTGAAGTTGAGTGTATCGGTAAAGTTGTATTCGGAAAGAATAAACCAGTTTTTATTAAGAAAGAACTTGTGTCGCTTAAGTTTCGTCGGAACGAAGTTACGGAAAATCAATTAACAAACGGAGACGTAACAATACGGAAGTTAGAGAAGATTATAATACGAAAGTTAGAGAAGATTATA
>NW_013669611.1:0-2004 GCF_000517525.1 Limulus polyphemus
TGTACTGTAGTCATATAAAGTGGATAAGGTGACTAAAATGTGTACTTAAGCCGTCTGTAATTTCGTTATATAATGAATTGTTAATTTCGTTAAGTTGGCTTCCTAAAATATCTTTTATATTTTCGCTTATTTGACTCTTGTTCCTATAAAAACCTATTTTCTTAGTGTAGTTTGGTTCTATAAAACCTGTTTTGTTGGTGTAGTTTCTTCCTATAAAACCTGTTTTGTTGATGTAGTTTCTTCATATAAAAACCTGTTTTGTTGATGTAGCTTCTTTCTATAAAACATGTTTAGTTGGTGTAGTTTCTTCCTATAAAACATGTTTTGTTGATGTAGTTTCTTCCTTTAAAACCTGTTTTTTGGTGTAGTTTTTTGGTATAAAACCTATTTTCTTGGTGTAGTTTTTTCTTTAAAAAACCTGGTTTCTTGATGAAGTTTATTTTCATAAAAACTGGTTTGTTGGTGTTTAGTCTTTCTATAAAACCTATTTTCTTAGTGTAGTTTGGTTCTACAAAAACCTGTTTTCCTGTTGTACTTTGGTCCTATAAAAACCTGTTTTCCTGTTGTACTTTGGTCCTATAAAAACCTGTTTTCCTGTTGTACTTTGGTCCTATAAAAACCCGTTTTCTTGGTGTAGTTCCTTACGATAAAAATATGTTTCGTGGTGTAGTCTGACCCTATAGAAAAATTTTTCGCAGTGTAGTTTGTCTCAATAAAAACCTGATTTCTTGATGAAGTTTATTTTCATAAAACATGTAGCACTTGTATTTTGATGTACGTTGTTTGTTGGCATTTTTTGTCCATATAAAAACCCAAAGAACTTGCCTACTTGGTGTAATTTATCTATATAAAAAAAAACTTATTTGCTTGGTATAAATGGTCTCTATAAAAATTTGCTTCTTCGATGTAACTTCACCATGTATACAATTCTGTTCTTGATTGAATTTGTCCTTACATACCCAATTATTTTGTGGAAACTGACCCTATAAAATTGTTTTCACTTGGTGTAATTTGTCCTTACAAACACAGTTATTTTGTTGGAACTGAATCTATAAAATTGTTTTCACTTGGTGTAATTTGTCCTTACAAACACAGTTATTTTCTGGAAACTGATCCTATAAAATTGTTTTCACTTGGTGTAATTTGTCCTAAAAACCCAGTTATTTTATGGAAACTGATTTTATAAAATTGTTTTTACTTGGTGTAATTTGTCCTTACAAACCCAGTTATTTTCTGGAAACTGATCCTAGAAAATTGGCTTTACTTGGTGTAATGTCCCTGTAAAAATTGCTTTACTTTGTGGAGTTTGTCCCTATAAAAACTTGTTTTCATAGTCCTTGTAAAACCTATTTCTAGATGTAATTTATCCCTACAAAAACATAAAAAAACGTTTTCTTGATTGGATTTGACCATATAAAAAGTTCTTTCCTTGGTGGAGTTTGTCTGTGTAGAAACTAGTTAATTAATGGATTCTGTCACTTTAAAATCTTGTTTTCCTGGAGTAGTTTGTCTATGTAGAAACTGGTTTTTTAATAGATTTTGTCACTTTAAAATCTTGTTTTCCTGGAATAGTTTGTCTATTTAGAAACTTGTTAATTAATAGATTCTGTCACTTTAAAATCTTGTTTTCCTGGAGTAGTTTGTCTATTTAGAAACTAGTTAATTAATGGATTATGTCATTTTAAAATCTTGTTTTCCTGGAATAGTTTGTCTGTGTAGAAACTAGTTAATTAATATATTATGTCAATTTAAAATCTTGTTTTCCTGGAATAATTTGTCTATGTAGTAACTAGTTAATTAATGGATTCTGTCATTTTAAAATCATGTTTTCCTGGAGTAGTTTGTCTATGTAGAAACTAGTTAATTAATGGATTTTGTCACTTTAAAACCATGTTTTCCTGGAATAGTTTGTCTATGTAGTAACTAGTTAATTAATGGATTCTGTCATTTTAAAATCATGTTTTCCTGGAGTAGTTTGTCTATTTAGAAACTAGTTAATTAATG
>NW_013669611.1:2253-3351 GCF_000517525.1 Limulus polyphemus
TTTGTCACTTTATAATCATGTTTTCCTGGAATAGTTTGTCTATGTAGTAACTAGTTAATTAATGGATTCTGTCATTTTAAAATCATGTTTTCCTGGAGTAGTTTGTCTATTTAGAAACTAGTTAATTAATGGATTTTGTCACTTTAAAATCATGTTTTCCTGGAATAATTTGTCTATGTAGTAACTAGTTAATTAATGGATTCTGTCATTTTAAAATCATGTTTTCCTGGAGTAGTTTGTCTATGTAGAAACCAGTTAATTAATAGATTTTGTCACTTTAAAATCATGTTTTCCTGGAATAGTTTGTCCATTTAGAAACTTGTTTTTTGATGGATGTTGTCACTATAAAATCTCGTTTTCCTTATATAGGTTTTCCCCCCGTAGAAACTTTTTTATTAGTGGCTTTTTTAATTTTGAATTATTATTTTCCTGGTGTAGTTCGCCCCCGTAAAAATGTTTTCTTGTTGAAATTTCTCCCTACAAACATGTCTTCGTCTCCTGATCCATTTTGTCACAGTATTTATATTTCATGCACGGTCATTAAGCAGTGCGTATATTATTTCTAAAAACTCCCGTGTCTAGTAGATCTCGTGGCAAATAATCTGTTAGGTCGTCAAGAAATTAATGTCGCGTTGTGGAACACTTTCATTAACCACCTCCCCAAAAAACGTACATCACGTATTATAGTTACACGAACCGCCTAAACGTCACGTTAGTGTAGCTTATATACTGTGTAAAGTTTAGTATATTCTAATCCTTTGTAGTGATGACACACGACGAGACACACATTCGCCATGTAATGCTGTTTGAATACAAGCAGAGAACCAACGCCTCTGTAGCTACAAAGAATATCAAAGAAGTTTATGGAAATGTTTTGAATGTTCGTAAGTGTCAACGATGGTTGAGCAAATTTCGTTAAGGTGACTTTAGCCTTGAAAACTGTGATGGTAGGGGCCGACATGTCGGAATTAATATTGATGCTCTGAAGACGCTTGTTGGGTCTAACCCAAGGCAACACACTCGTGAAATGGCCATGAATTTGCATGTCTGTCGTGAAACAATACGTAAACATCTAAGGAATATGGGAAACTCCATAAA
>NW_013669611.1:4286-6026 GCF_000517525.1 Limulus polyphemus
AACGTTACTTCGTCTCTTCTGGCGCGTAGAACCTACTTTTGGACAGTAATTGTTACCGGTGATGAAAAATTGATTCTCTATGCGAATATTAAACGCCAAAAACAATGGCTCAGTCCTCAACAAAAACCACTTCCGACGCCAAAACCTGGACTCCATCCGCAGAAAGCGATGCTTTGCATTTGGTGGGACATCAAAGGAGTAATTCATTTCGAACGCCAATGCAGAGATCTATAGTCAGCAACTGGAACGTTTAAATCAAGCCCTTCATCAGAAACGCCCTTCACTCGTCAATCGGAAAGGTGTTCTTCTTCTCCACGACAATGCACGTCCACCTGTGGCACGTTTGACGCACCACGAGATTATGGAGTTGGGTTGGGAAGTTCTCGCCCACCCACCATATTCACCAGATATGGCACCATCAGATTACCATCTTTTCGTTTGCAGCAGCACAATCTTAATGGGAAAACGTATGCAAATGTGGAAGGTGTTAAAGAGAACATCGACATGTTTTTTGTTTCAAAGCCAAGTGATTTCTTTAATCAGGACATTGACAACCTGATTGTAAGATGGAAAAGCATCATCGATAAGAATAGAGACTATTTCATTTAATAAATGTTTTGTTTTGGTATATAAGTTGTTCGGGTTTTTTCATCTAAAAAAAGCGACAATAATTTCTTGACGACCTAATATTTCCTTAAGTTAAATCTGTTTACTGCTAACTACCCGGGACATCATTTTTGTTTAGTTTTATGCAACTGACGTAAACCTGTTTCATATGCTACATTTGTTTTTGCAACGTTTCAAGCACTAATTGTCGTGAATAATGATTCATTTAATAGGTTGAACAAAGTAAGTCTAATATTAAACTAAACATCGTATTGATATGTCCTCTCGATTCTATCAACAAAGCCTGTCAAAACGAAGACTATTAATTTAATGCTTTAGAAACTATAAATAGCAACTAAAAGGTATAATACAGTCTTATCGATACATCGGGGGTCCTCTGTAAATTACGAGGGAGCCTTTAAACCCCGTAGAGGAGCGCGAGTGCAATCCAATCTGTCGTAACTGATTATACGTCGAAAGAACTTGTGTATGTTCCAGAGAGAGGATAATAACATACGATTTGACAAAATAGGCTTAATGATAATACTACTAATCTGTTTTATTTAAACTCGTATTGTTACAACAACTCCCAGTGAAATTCATGACGTCATTGATCTAATGCGATATACGATATTGGAAGCAATTATGGAAATATATGTATAGGAGTCACAAATAATGAGTAATTCAACTCAGTTGTCAATTTATCAACAACATTATTCATTCTTAAATAAAATAAATAGAAAAGAAACGGAAATAAACTATCTAGTTTAAGACTAGTTTGGTTTTTTTCTTTAAACGGAGCAGTAAACACTGTTTATATCTTACAATGGGCTTACTAATGCATTGTTGTGAAATTGTTCTACCTAAGTTTTGCATTCAACGGAGCAGTAAACACTGTTTATATCTTACAATGGGCTTACTAAAGTATTGATGTGAAATTGTTCTACCTATGTTTTGCATTCAACGGAGCAGTAAACACTGTTTATATCTTACAATGGGCTTACTAATGTATTGTTGTGAAATTGTTCTACCTAAGTTTTGCATTAAACGGAGCAGTAAACACTGTTTATATCTTACAATGGGCTTACTACTGTATTGTTGTGAAATTGTTCTACCTAAGTTTTGCATTAAACG
>NW_013669611.1:6313-9813 GCF_000517525.1 Limulus polyphemus
ACCTAAGTTTTGCATTAAACGGAGCAGTAAACAGTCTTTATATCTTACAATGGGCTTACTAATATATTGTTGTGAAATATTGTTCAACCTAAGTTTTGCATTAAACGGAGCAGTAAACACTGTTTATATCTTACAATGGGCTTACTACTGTATTGTTGTGAAATTGTTCTACCTAAGTTTTGCATTAAACGGAGCAGTAAACACTGTTTATATATTACAATGGGCTTACTAATGCATTGTTGTGAAATTGTTCTACCTAAGTTTTGCATTCAACGGAGCAGTAAACACTGTTTATATCTTACAATGGGCTTACTAATGTATTGTTGTGAAATTGTTCTACCTAAGTTTTGCATTAAACGGAGCAGTAAACACTGTTTATATCTTACAATGGGCTTACTAACGTATTGTTGTGAAATATTGTTCAACCTAAGTTTTTCTTTAAACGGAACAGTAAACACTGTTTATATCTTACAATGGGCTTACTAATGCATTGTTGTGAATTTGTTCTACCTAAGTTTTGCATTAAACGGAGCAGTAAACACTGTTTATATATTACAATGGGCTTACTAATATATTGTTGTGAAATATTGTTCAACCTAAGCATAATTATTAATCCCTAATTAACCATTTTGATATGTTCATTGTTTTTTAACTTGTTTATATATATTTTTTTATAATTAGATACTTATTATTAATTAGACAACTGATCTTTTTTTCTCTGTGGTTCGTTTGTTATTACTTTAGTATTATTCCAGTTTTTCCTATGGCCCTCTTTTCTGACATAATTGGCTATTTCAATATTACCAAATCCTGTATGTCTATTATTCTCCTGAATTCTAGCTTCTATTGGCCTTTTTTTGTTTCTCTACTTTATTGGAGTCCACATTAACAAGAGATGTAAATGGTGTTTTTGTTCTCCGTTATGTGGTTTGGTGTGTACTAACTGCGATTGTATTGTGTCGTGGCTTCTGAATACTGTTCAGACTTTACACTGTTTTATTATCGTCTATACGTTTTAAGAGAGAGAGACCTTTGGCAGAGAGGATATAGCTGTGAATTAGTGATTTGATTCCTGCCAATTTTTGATGTTTATTTTCTTCCGCACGAAACCTTCGGTTGCAGTTAAAGGCTCAGCAGTAAGCTTGAGAGCCAATAATGATAAAATTCGAAATCCAATCTTTGTAGTGAGCATATAGCTCCATTGTTTAACTTTATGTTTAAAAACAGATACAACAAAAATCTTTATCAAGGATTGTCAAGAAGCTTTATAGATATGTGTTTTCTTTCTTGATATTACCTTTTTTTTTGCATTGCCCTCCCCGGTGTTTAGTGTTAGCTTTATAAACCTTAAGACTTACTGTTGAGACACGGGGGGTGATGGCTGGGTGGTTCGTAGGTATTATAAATCTCTAGGCACTTTATAGCACCCATATTTACACTCTAGAGGGCGGTTTGTAGGTTTCCTGTAATATATAGTGGTATACGATTTATAAATCTTGATAACTATCATGTCAAAAAACGATAATTTGTTACATTTTTCTATTTCTTTTGTGGGTTAGATTGTTGGATCAGGTGGCCCACGTGCTCTTGAATCTTATCTGTGGTGTTCAACCATATGAACCAAATCTTGGGGCGTAAAGCAACTATTTTCACATCGTTAACTTCAAAATCTTCAACTTGGAGGTTGCTGGATGATAGGGACACTCCCAAAGCTAAGCCTATTTCTGTTGATAATATTTATCTTCTACAAACAAGTTAGTATTCAAGGCCACAATAGACATAAAAGACTATATTAGCAATTCTCAATAGCCCATCATAAAAAAGAAAACCATAAAATACAATGGACTAATACTAAAGTAATGGGACATGAACCACGCCCAAGTGAAAGAAATATGCAATAAATCTTTTACAGCCAACTAACTGATAGCACACACAGTCAAACTAGCGTAGGATAACGTATTAGACTTTCAGCCATGACACTAGTTGATATCCAATCGCCACAACCTTACTGAAATTGCTTACTCTATGTAAGCGCACACACACCCTTAGTAATATTCATATGGGAACTGCTCTGTCAGTATCTTTTATTTTATTTTTACCTCCAGGTATCGTTTCACCACAATTTTTATATACTTGGGATCACTGTCTTATTGGAAGATGAATTCCGTCCAACAAGTTTCGATTCTGAGGGAATGGCATGATGCATAAGAATCTGATTGTACATGTCTGTTCGTTTGTCTGTAATTAAGCACAAAGATACACAATGGGCTATCTGTGCTCTTCTCACCACGAGTAGCGAAACCCGGATTCTTGCGTTGTAAGTCCGTAGACATTCAGCTGTGGCACTGGGTGGGGGTGGGGGAAGGGGGGGCTTGTACATGTCTGTTTGTTTGTCTGTAATTAAGCACAAAGCTACACAATGGGCTATCTGTGCTCTTCTCACCACGAGTAGCGAAACCCGGATTCTTGCGTTGTAAGTCCGTAGACATTCAGCTGTGCCACTGGGGGGGGCTTGTACATGTCAGCAGTTAGGATGCTGTTTAATTTTGTGTAGGTTTTTCACACCACTGGCTGAGATGCAACGGGTATTTGTAGTGTTTTCCCAGCTTACTTTGCTTTAGATGTACTTTAAGTGTTATAACATTCGTAAAGAGCGTAGGAAAATTCGTCTCAAAGTGTCGCATGGGGTTAATCATCACCACAAAAAACTTTGATCTCTAAACGATGTCAAGTTATGTTATGTTAATGTTAATGTTAAAGTGATGTCATGTTAATGCAAGAAATGGTGAGACAACTTGAACTTTATAAGTTTCATTTTCATATTTAAGAAGGGGGGGTGGGGGAATCCCATAATATTTATATTTTATATCCACTTTATTAATTGTTTCCGTAATTAATTCGTTCAAAGCTACTAGAGGGCTACCTGTGCTAGCCGTCACTAATTTTGAAGTGATAGACTAGAGTGAAGGTAGATAGTCAACAACACCCACCGCCAATTCTTGGGCTACTCTTTTACCAACAAAAAGTGAAAATGACCGTCACATTATAATGCTCCTACGGATGAAAGGGCGAACATGTTTACTGGCGGGATTCGAGCCTACGACCAGACCATGCCATGACAGGCCTATTAACAGCAAATTTTTGGTATCATGTATGTTGGACCCGGGAATGCGTGTGATGGTTTAGCTGCTGCGGGTAATATGTCTTTTTGACTCATAAATACTTTGTTTTCATTTGGTTCAGAGAAAACTGAAACCATATACAATTGTTAGTGTTTGTTGTTGTTGTTATTATTAGAAATAATTAAATAGTCGTTTCAATTTCATTCTCTGGTAACGTTATTGCATGAAAGTGATGAGATAAGAAAGATGTCTGTTTGTTTGTTTGTTTTTGAATTTCGCGCAAAGCTACACGAGGGCTATCTGCGCTAGCCGTCCCTAATTTTGCAGTGTAAGACTAGAGGGAAGGCAGCTAGTCATCCCCACCCACCACCAACTCTT
>NW_013669611.1:10762-15150 GCF_000517525.1 Limulus polyphemus
TGCTGTGACGGGGATTCGAACCCGCGACCCTCAGATTGCGAGTCGAGCGCCTTAACCACCTGGCCATGCCGGGCCTTTGCAGTTGGGAAAAAGAACAAATAAACGATTTATTTGAGGCACGAGCGATTAGGTTGGTGATGCAATGGTTGTAGTGTGCTTAGACCCCCCATTGTTATTCGTTTGATGACGTTAGCTGACCGAAAGTACAAAGTTTGCGAGTACCCAAAAGAAAAAAAAATGCAACAAAAAACCTGTTGCAAGAAAAAAAAAAACAATGAGAAAGGAGCAAACTAAGTTATTTGAGTTCTGTCAAACCGATTACACGTTTTATTGAACGTCAATATTTCCCCCAGTTTTACTTTCTTGAGTGAGCTATGTTAATTGTACCACCGAAAAACTCGCCAGAGGGTCCTCAACGTACGAGGAATACGTATGAGCTTGTCGGACCAATGGCAGACCTTCCTTTCATCACACTTCACTGCTCACTGCCCTCTCAAGCGGGATGATAGACTTGGAAGCGCTTTCAATAGAAATAGAAATATTTTTCTTTTCTAAAACATTCAGTCTGCTGAAAACCAAAACTTGCTGGTGCGTGCAACGAAAAGGTGAAACTCGTTTATCTTATTTTCTTATGTTCTTATAGTAAGCTTGTTTGTTTTTCTCTGCATTATCACATACAGCGCAATGAGCGGAGTGTTTTCAGGACAATACTGTTTTCTTTAAAATATTCTAAAAGAACGTTAACGTGGACAACTTGTCCTGCAAAAAAAACAAAAAAACACGACATTTCTGGTTTGGGAATTGTATAAAGCATCGATCATTTACACGGATCGCCCACTGATGCCCACTGATGTCTCCTGGTTTGTTTGTTTGTTTTGAATTTCTCGCAAAGCTACACGAGGGCTATCTGCGCTAGCCGTCCCTAATTTAGCAGTGTAAGACTAGAGGGAAGGCAGCTAGTCATCATCACCCGCCGCCAACTCTTCGGCTACTCTTTTACCAACGAATAGTGGGATTGACCGTCACATTATAACGCCCCCATGGCTGAAAGGGCGAGCATGTTTGGTGTGACGGGGATTCGAACCCGCGACCCTCAGATTGCGAGTCGAGCGCCCTAACCACCTGGCCATGCCAGGCCGAAGTCTCCTGGTTTATAGCGCTAACATTCGGATTTAGGTACCCGAGGTGGGCGGATCACAGATAGCCCATAGCGTAGCACTGTGCTTAACAACAAACAAACACAATTCAAATTTTTACGTATCAGATATTACTTTTATTGCCATTCATTTATAGTGTTTTACCAAAATAGAATAAATAGCAATCGGTAGTCTTCCGGGAGGTCAACAATACGTTTGTGGACTTACAACGCTAAAATCCGGGTTTTCAGTTCCCTGCTGTTCACAGAGCAGGTAGTCCAATGTGACTTTGCGCTAAAACAAAACAAACAATTGATGATGCCATTAAGCAAATCTACCGATTTTCTACCGCGCAGGATTTATTGAGTCGATCAACATAAAAGCGAGGCATTTTATTTTAACTATTAAAGAAAAAACAACTTTTTGGACAATTAATTATTACCCACTAGTTCATAAGAGATATGACAGGCTCAGCCACAACATAAATCCCAAACTTAATTGTCTACTACAACCCTCTTTTTTTTTATTGTTCTACAACGAAATTGAAAAAAAAAAGAACATTGCCATCTATACATTTCATTTGCAACGAATTTGGTGGGAAACTAGCTATTTAAGGCTTAAATTTAAGGCTTAAGCTTGTAAAAAAGGCGGTTACGTTTCTTTACTTTAGAAATTCAAAACCTATTGACTGCGGCTGCTCTGAACGCGCGTGGAATTTTTGCAAGCCGTACAACGTATACCGTACACTCGCATTCATCTGCCGGACCGTACTCTATACGGCGAATCAGCAACGAATGGATTAATAGATTAGTATCAGTTATTATGTGAACGTATCACACGTGTTGAGGAAAAGAAAAATTGGCGAGGACTTGAGTAACTGTAAAATTTTACACATATAATACCTTTATAACTTTTATAATAGAGCATATAAAGACTTTGTTTGTTTGTTTTAAATTTCGCGCAGAGCTACACGAGGGCTATCTGCGCTAGCCGTCCCTAATTTAGCAGTGTAAGACTAGAGGGAAGGCAGCTAGTCATCACCACCCACCGCCAACTCTTGGGCTGCTCTATTATCAACGAATAGTGGGATTGACTGGAAATTTATAACGCCCCCACGGCTGAAAGGGCGAGCATGTTTGATGTGACGGGGATTCGAACCCGCGACCCGCAGATTGCGGTGTCGAACGCCCTAACCACCTGGCCATGCCGGGTCCTGAATGTTAACTGAAAGAACGGGGAATCTCCTAATGGAGAAAAGGATCAGCGTTGAAGAGCATGATTGGCTTCAGAACTGTTGACACTATTGGTATTTGTAAAGCTGTACCAGCAGTAGTCGCCTAACTCAAGAGAAACTTTCGGATACGATAGCAGCAAAAAAAAAGAAATAACAAAAATGTACAAACACACATAAATATACATAAGTTTTCCTACTGTTTACATCTTTAATATATCTCTTTGATCTAACTCCACGTTCAGACAATAGTGATTTTTTTTTCTTGCATAAGTCATGACGTAATAATATTAACAAAACTACTAGACAATATGTCGGCTGACTTCACCCGAATAAAACCGCCACGTGGTATAAAACAAAACTAAAAGTTTGATGGACAGTAACTTAGGAAAGTAAAAGGTTACCGGAGATATGTATATATATATATATATATATATATAAGATAACTGTTCACTTGTAAAGGTTCTTCAAGGGGACTTGCGCTCATTAGGGAGTAATACGTTACTAGTTGATGACAACAAGCCCTCAGAATCCTACATTCTCGTGAGGCCTAACCGGTCGCTGATGATGATGTCTCCAGGAAAGAAAGACGCGAATGAAGTTGGGAAGGTTCAGAAAAGTGTTTACACTATATGAACTGAGACGTATGTTTTAGTAATGAAAGTCGTCACAGGACAAAGAAAATAGGTGAAGAAGCAAAACAGACAATTGAAATTCATCAATGAAATAGAATGAAAAATAATAAATACAAACTAAAACAAATGAGAATGGTCAGAGATAGTTTTTGCCTCGAGAAGTTATCCGTTTCTCAATTAAGTATCTTACATCAAGATACAGTAACCTTATATTTATGACATTAAACATTTTTTTTTTCATCAAACAGCACTGCTCAGAAAGAACTGTAAGATTAATATAACTAATCATGAGACTTGGGTAAATATTTCATGTTGATATCCATCTTCAATTCAAAACACAGCAGGACTTCTAACAGAAATTAAAGCATTAATACAGAACGCCTCATTTTCAGTTAGAAATCAGTATCTACATAACGTCACAGTTTCTCACTTAAACTCCAAAGAGTTTCGATTAAATGACAAATAACCCCTGTAGCTAAACCGTCAACTCCAGCTTATGCTTGTTAGTCAGTTGAATTTCACGTAAACCTACTACAGGACTATCGTCGTTAGCCGTTTCTAATTTTGCAATGATAGACTAGAGAGAGAGAGAGCAGATGGTCAACACCCACCGCCAAATCTTGTGATACTCTTTACCAACGCATGGTGGGATTGACCGTCACATTATAACGCCCCACAGCTGAAAGGGTGGGCATGTTTGGTGATTGTATTCGAACCCGCGACCCACATATTGCGAGTCGAGTGCTCTAACCACCAGATCACGCCAGGTCCTCCAGCTTGTGAAAGCTGCAAAGTGAAAAGACTGTATTCGAACCCGCGACCCACATATTGCGGGTCGAGTGCTCTAACCACCAGATCACGCCAGGTCCTCCAGCTTGTGAAAAGACTGTATTCGAACCCGCGACCCACATATTGCGGGTCGAATGTTCTAACCACCAGATCACGCCAGGTCCTCCAGCTTGTGAAAGCTGCAGAGTGAAAAGTTTTCAATCAGATTTTATTTCTCCACTATAATTAACCTTGGTGATATTTTGTGGACATTTTTACTAGCTCGAACATTTCCCTTTGCATCCGAACTCCCAAAAAGATGTATGACAAAGTGATTTGAAATTTGAAACTTGGTTTAAATTTCACCGTCATCGGTGACTGGATTTGTACGAGATTTTTATAATTCACAAACCGAAGATGATGTTTATAGACTTGGACATCAATAAAAGATCTAAATGAAAAAAAAAAAAACAGGGAAGTTTAATGAATAAAAATTAAACCACATCTAAATATCACATCTGCTCCCAATTGCGTAAAACACGGATCAGTGTTTTTTTTTTTTTCATTTAGATCTTTTATTGATGTCCAAGTCTATAAACATCATCTTCGGTTTGTGAA
>NW_013669611.1:15160-22959 GCF_000517525.1 Limulus polyphemus
TTCACAAACCGAAGATGATGTTTATAGACTTGGACATCAATAAAAGATCTAAATGAAAAAAAAAAAAACACTGATCCGTGTTTTACGCAATTGGGAGCAGATGTGATATTTAGATGTGGTTTAATTTTTATTCATTAAACTTCCCTGTTTTTTTTTTTTATTATTAAAGCATTTGCTAAAACGTTTATATGAAAACAGTAAAGCAATCATGCAGGATGACAGTCTGGTATATCTCAGGACGTATTAGTACAATAATTGAACTGAAAAGTGACTAACTTGATTGATATTTATGTAGATTGTCTCTAATTCAGGCTATTTGTTTCACTTACCCGATCCTTAGGTGTATAAGAATAAAGGGTGGTTTCCCCTTAGTTATATAGGCGAAAACGAATTATTGTATTTCATTGTTCCCCTTACTGAGGTTTGGTGTTAAAAGTATAAGTTTGTGGATAACTTTTTTGTAGTGTTATTACTTACAGGACAAGTACCCCCCAGTGGCACAGCGGTATGTCTGCAGACTTACAACGCTAGAAACCGGGTTTCGATACCCGTGGTGGGCAGAGCACAGATAGCTCATTGTGTAGCTTTGTGCTTAATTCCAAACAAACAATACAGGACAAGTATTTTGTACTGGCCTCTAAACACAAGTTTGTTTATTTACTGAATTTTGCGCTAAGCTACTCGGGAACTATCTGCGCTAGCCGATTTAGAAGTGATAGATTAGTGAAAAGGTAGCTAGTCACCACACCCACCGCCAACTCCCGAGTTACTCTAATCGAATAATATGGCTGATGTTCGTATTATTATGTCCCCACGGCTGAAAAAAAAAAAACAACCATGTTCGGTGACGGGATTCGAGCCCGCGACCGACAGATAGCGAAATCGAGTGTCCTAGCCATCTTGTGTCACATAAATTGATTGATTTATTTCTACTGATAAAACCTTTCCAATCATTTCTCTACTCCGTAACTAACTCGCACCTAATCCTTATTGTTTACCGCACTTACATTTAAGTTTTTATTATTTTAATATATTATTTTATTATAATTTCCAAAATAAATTACAGGTTGCGCGTATAACTAATTATTTATTCATAACGGATATAAATTAACACGATTTTGTGTTCACCATGCATTATAGTTGTACTGTTCATTTCTGAAACTGGTTACTTGCGGAAATAACGTGCAAATCCAGAACTGTTATAACCTACCGGCTAAGATTATCGATATAATATATTATAATTGTTGCAGTTATTTACAACGTTACGGGGTGTGGATGACAAGTTATTGTATATGTATATCGCTGAATGAGCGTTGTTCCGAAAGACGTAAAAAAAAACTTGGGATATATGACAATAAAAAATAGATTTACACATCTAAATGAAAAGTTTTGTAGTTTATTTTCTGAGACGTTTCGAGCAGACGCCCTTCGTCAGGCAGTAAAGACCGTGTTACAAAGGAATTAGGCTCAGAAATAATCGTTAAAAGGTGAGATAATACAAAGATTATAATTACCAACTATATAACAACCTATACGATCTGCAACAAACAATCGGTTGAATTATAATATCCCATCAACCAGAACTTTGATGAGCAATATTTTCAACACTAGTGTTTTAAAATAATAATAATATGCGTCTACTGTATTATTTCCAATTTTGTTTACAGCAGAATCACCGTTACAGCTGATCGATTAGTTTATTGAATGTACAGAACAGTGATATCATTTTTGTTACAATAAGGTAGAACATATTTTTTAAACAGGTACAACGTTTCTACCTCTGTGGACATACAACGCTAGAAACCGGGTTTCTATACCCGTGGTGGGCAGAGCACAGATAGCCCATTGTGAAGCTTTGTGCTTAACTTCAAACAAACACCCCCCCCCATGGCACAGCGGTATGTCTGCGGACTTACAACGCTAGAATCCGGGTTTCGATACCCGTGGTGGGCAGAGCACAGATAGCCCAGTGTGTAGCTTTGCGCTTAATTACAAACTTTAACGGTAAGTAAGATTCTTGTATCTTGAATGTCGGTTTAAATACCGAAACCTTCTTTACCATAAAAACTTGTGTTCTTGACAATGAATAATCGAAACGTCGCACAAGTTTTTAAAATAATATATTATTTCTTCCTGTAGTCTCCTAGTCTAGAAACCGAGTTTCGATACCCGTGGTGGTCAGAGCACAGATAGCCCTTTCTGCAGCTTTGTGCTTAATACATAACAACAACAACATCATCTTCCTTACCGTAAAAGCCGTAACTTGTAAAAAAAAAACAACAACAACAACACTTATAATGAGTAAGTGCACTACTAAAACCGTATATATATTTTAAAATACAACGACTTACGAAAGAAGATATTACTGATGAGAGTTGCTGGTAGACAAAATATCACCACCAGAATATCAGCTAGAGCCAAGTTAACAATGAAGAAATTCGTGGTTGTTCTCATTCGGGGAGAGCGTACAACAACAGCGATTACAAAACAGTTTCCAAAGATACCTGTAAGGAATACAAGACTGTATGACACACAGAAGACCCAGGTCACGCTCAAGGAATGCCTCAGCCACAGGTCATCTACGTCCACATGGGTGACGTTGGAGAAGTTAGCGGCCATACTTTAAGCCACACACGAAGAAAACTCTGTTACTGGTTTCGAAATTATTAATATGTCTAAATACGAACTGAAAAATTTAGGTGTTTTTTTTTGTTTTGTTTTGATATTATCGAACTTGGGAGTGTTTAAGTATTGTAATATTTAACACGCACATACATCTGGCTAAATAAGAAGAGCGAAAACTGAAAGAGTTACGATTAATTATAGCAGTATTAAGCAAGATAGTTGGCGTGAGATTTTCACGAGAAATCTCTTAAGTTTTCTTCAGTTTAGTTCTGGAATTATAGTCACATTCAACAATACGGGAAAAATCAGCACCTTCGGCACGGACGCTGGTAAATATTGAATTTCTCGAGCCATGCGCGCGACTATACTCAACTGCACTTGCGCACAAACAACAAATGAAATCTAAAACCTTGAAGGTATAGAGAATGTCCGAAAAGGAAACATAGCATATTTTTAAAAATAAAACAAAAAAATAAAAGGCTCTTCTAAACATGGCTTGTTCATTCTCAATTTTTGCCTATATTTTCCGATCTCGTAGGAGGAGAGGGAGGGGAGTATTGGTAATTATTTATGTTGTACTCAAAGTTGTCTTATATTCTAAGTTGTAGAACGTTGTTGTATTTTATTACGGAACAGGTTACGTTTACTTGTTTCTTGTACAGCAAAGCCACACTGGGCTTTCTGTTGTGTACACCGCAGGGAATCGAACACCGGATTTTGCGTTGTAAGTCCATAAACTTACCACTGTCCGACCGAGAAACTACAGGTTAGAATTAGTAACAACACTTTCGGTATACAAGTCTTTCCTCAAAGTCGTTTTAAGCTGAAACTTTTGGTAAAACTGGTCCCCGTGAGTGAAACTTTTGGTAAAACTGGTCCCCGTGAGTGAAACTTTTGGTAAAACTGGTCCCCGTGAGATAAACTTTTGGTAAAACTGGTCCCCGTGAGTGAAACTTTTGGTAAAACTGGTCCCCGTGAGTGAAAGTTTTGGTAAAACTGGTCCTCGTGAGTGAAAGTTTTGGTAAAACTGGTCCTCGTGAGTGAAACTTTTGGTAAAACTGGTCCTCGTGAGTGAAACTTTTGAATCTTCACCAGATGTAGGGTACAGTTTGATTTCACCTTAATTTGTATCCATTCGTTCGTGGTTTCATCCTGTTTTGGCATTCGCCCAAGCATTTGATCATTCGTCTTTTCAAGCTGATTGACCAGCACATCATTTGGGCAGGACCACCGAGAGTCATCATGGGCCCTAGGGGAAAAATATTCCCTCCTCCCACGTACAACCACAAGTGATTGAAGGTATCGTTAATGTTTGCTTAAACTTTGATGCATTCGCGCGCACATTTTTTTTTTTGCCACACTCGAGGACCCCCGGTGAACATTGAGCTCTGGGGAAATATTCCCGGCCCTCCCCGCTCTCTCGATGGGCTTGTACTCGGGTTATTATTCATAAACAGCTGTGTAGTGATTTGTCTGCCAGTTACATTCGCAAACAGCAAAAAAAACATCAAATTAGGTCAACGCAAGTATTGACGTGAAATAAAAGCATACAATCTTCGTTAAACGTAAACGACATTGACATTTTACATAAGGTAAAAAATCTCAAAAGCTGAAAATCTACAAACATAAGTATTTCACCTAATGTTTATGGAAGAAAAAAAAATTGTAATAAGACGAATCTTGTGTTGTTGTTTTTTAATTCGGCAATAAAATGTACACACAATAAAAGGTTAAAGGTGAATCGTTTTCTTGTTGTTGTTTTGTTTTTTATTGGTTACTAATACTTTGCGCATGTGTTAAATATACGACGACTTTTAATTTTGTTTATAGGTCGAGTTTAACTGAGAGCTTCGGTGGTTTTTTGTTTGTTTGTTTTTCACTGAGATTTAGCCGGGACTAAATGCTGGCTTCTCTGTTTTTTTACCATAACCGCAATATTAGAGCACTGGAAATTTGATAAGCTGGTATGTAACTGAACCATATGGTGTTCCTATGGTAGGAACGTGGCATTGAGGTAGGTTAACTATTGTTGTATATTAGTGCAGCGGTTCCCAAACTCTTTTACTCTGAGGCCCCCAACCTATAAAAATGTCTTAAAATGTGATTTTAAAATGTCCCCTTCCCATTACTTTAGCATAGTGATTGAAAAACAGTACAGTAGTAAAAACAGTATCTCCTCTGTTTTATTTAAATAATTTAACACATTTTTTTATCAACGTATTGTTTATTTAGAATTAAAATGAATTCAGTATCTTTGTTGTCAGGCCATTTCTGGCGACCCCCCCCCAGAAAAAGCTTCACGGCCCCAAGGGGGCCGCGGCTTCCACTTTGAGAAACACTGTATCAGTCAGTGAACTCGTTTTTCTTATTCATCTAATCCTAGTTCAGTTTAGAATAACAGTATTTGTATGTTTTAGTTGCTAGTATTCCATAACAAGAGCTTCTGAGATAAGAAAACTGATTCTGAACGTGTCATGTCAAATATGAGTCATAGTTTTCATGTACGTTTCAGGCAGTCGAAGTCACATTTGTCAAAGAATATGAATATTATTTGTTTAGGGAAAAAGCAATATTTATATGATAGTCTGAAAAATTACTTTGTCATAATATACTTGCTGGGGTACCAGTCCCCCTGAACGGAAGTTTTGTATATACTAGCTGGGGTACCAGTCCCCCTGAACGGAAGTTTTGTATATACTAGCTTGGATACCAGTCCCCCTGAACGGAAGTTTTGTATATACTAGCTGGGGTACTAGTCCCCTGAACGGAAGTTTTGTATATACTAGCTGGGGTACCAGTCCCCCTGAACGGAAGTTTTGTATATACTAGCTGGGGTACCAGTCCCCCTGAACGGAAGTTTTGTATATACTAGCTGGGGTACCAGTCCCCCTGAACGGAAGTTTTGTATATACTAGCTGGGGTACCAGTCCACTGAACGGAAGTTTTGTAAATTTGTGATTAATGAAAGGTTATCTTAGGGTTTGTTTGTTTGGAATTAAGCACAAAGCTACACAATATACTATCTGTGCTCTGCCCACCACGGGTATAGAAACCCGGTTTCTAGCGTTGTAAGTCCGCAGACATACCGCTGTGCCACTGGAGGGCTTATCTTAGGGCATGAAAAGTTGCTTCCCTTATATATAATTGTAAAAAAAAAAAAAAAACGCCCATAAAAACTGCAAAACATAAAATGTGAAACTGTAAGTTTGCATGTATCTCCGCATGGGCCCAACAAACCTCCATGCCAAATTTGGTAAAGATCCAAATGGGACGAAGTTGTGGTAAAACACGCAAAATACCAATTTTGGTGAAGATCCATCCACACCCTGCGAAGTAGTCACATGGGTTTACAATAGACAGTACTGTTATATTTATATAGATATATGTGTATATAGTTTTATTGTTTGAATCATTCGTTTATTAAGATGATAACAGAGAAATTTGCTACTTTTGTCCACCGTTGACTCAACGGTAAGTTCGTTTGTTCGTGGCAACGCTTCTAAAGTTCTCTACCGCCAGCCCTAATTTTGAACTTCCTACCAGAGGGAAGGCAATCGGTCTTCAGTACCCATCGCAAACTCTTGAACTACTCTTTACAAACAGCCCCCCCCCCGCGGTATTCTTGCGGACTTACAACGCTAAAATCCGGGGTTCGCTCTCCCGCAGTGGCCACACCAGATAACTCTATGTGGTTTTGCTCTAAAACAAACAAAAATTACTAACAAATAGTGGGATTGACCGTTACATTATAACACCCCCACTGCTTTAAGGAAGGGCGTGTTCAGTGCTAGGTTTCGGTCTCGCTGTTTCCGAGTCGAGCATCCTAACCATTGAGCCATGACATTGAGCCATCTTAAGTTTGTAAGTGTTTAGAGCGCTAAAATCTGGCGATCGATCGCGGTGCACACAGCGTGGGGGGAGCTCATTGTGTGTCTTATGCTTAAAACAAACAAACTACTTTCTACTAAAAATCCAAAACTAAGCACGTTAGCCATAAGACTCTAAAAAAAACAATTTAAGACTAAAGATAGCCTGGCAGATTTTAATGAATTTTTGCGGCTTAAATCTAAGACGATTCTAAAGTTAAATGATAAAATGTAGCTTAGATATTGAGACGTTGCCCTAAAAACTGCGTCACCTGGCGACGTGAAGGAGAAAAACTAAAGGTTAAGAAATTTATTACTCATTTGAAACATCAGAATAAAATATTTGAGATGGTCCCTTGTAGGTTCATGCGTTCTTTTATTTGGAGGTTTCAGGGTTTCTGTTTTGTTTGTTTGTTGAATTTGCTTCGCGCATAGCATTCGAGAGTGGGACTGACTAGCACATTATAACGCCTCCACGGCTGAAAGGGGAGGAGGGGTAAATCTACTGGCTTAGGACGCTAAAATCCGGGGATTCGATCCCCCACAATGGCCATAAGAGAGGGAAGGCAGCTACTCATCACCACCCACCGCCAACTAAAGTGTTGCCTTTCCCCAAGAATTGGTCTAAAGGTCTTTCTTTTGACAGTGACAGGTCAGCTAAAAAGAATAATCAATCACAATCCCTAACTAAATCAAATGTCCACTATTGAATGAAAAAGTCAATGAATTATCGATAACCAGACTACTGTGACAAGAACATTATACGGTAGCACCACGGTAATCGAATAACACTGAACGATCCTTGCTTTTGTTTTGTAGCTTACACAAAATAAAAACCTAAAGAAACGGTGTACTGTGTTGGAAATGATAATCCTTTAACTTTTTTTTTGCACGCGCACGTGTATCTTTTATTAATATACATTATTAATATACATTATTTGTCTTTAATATTTCTGTATAATCACGTGAGTTTCACGAACCTATAGGTGTCGGAGCGCTGCTTCCAATTAACAGACGAGTGAAGATTCTCGGATTAGGTTTTGTCAATTTCACAATTATTTGATGTCCTCCTTCATATCCTAAAACAAACTTTGTCACGTGCAGTCAAGTGATTAGTAAAAAGAATGTAATCATAGTTTTACGGGCATTATTTGTTTTCCATCACTTTTTGTCCCCCTGGTAGAAGAACGGTTTGGCTAAAGTTTGTTTCGAATTTCGCGGTAAGCTTCACGAGGGTTATCTGCGCTAGCCGTCCCTAATTTAGCAGTGTAAGACTAGAGGGAAGGCAGCTAGTCATCACCACTCACC
>NW_013669611.1:23135-28943 GCF_000517525.1 Limulus polyphemus
CCCTAATTTAGCAGTGTAAGACTAGAGGGAAGGCAGCTAGTCATCACCACTCACCGCCAACTCTTGGACTACTCTTTTACCAATGAATAGTGGGATTGACCGTCACTTTATAACGCCCCCACGGCTGAAGGGGGGGGGGGGAGCGGTAAAAAACTAAAAAGTAATGAATTTTGTTTGTTTGTCTTTTTAAGAGCAAACCACAGTGGGCTATCTGTTATGGCCATTGCGGGGAATCGAATCCCGGGATTTTAGCGTCCTAAGTGGCCTGGTGGTTAAGGCGCTTGACTTGCAACCTGAGGGCCACGGGTTCGAATCCCCGCCACCGAGCATGCTTGCCCTTTCAGCCGTGGGGACGTTATAACGTGACGGTCAATCAGACTATTCGTTGGTGAAAGCGTATCCCAAGAGGTGGCGGTGGGTGATGTCGACTAGTTGCCTTCCCTCTTGTCTATTACTGCTACTTTAGGGACGGCTAGCTCAGGTAGCCCTCGTGTAGCTTTCCGCGCAATTACAAACAAACCAAAACTTATTTGCCATTTTTCTTCGAATTGATTAAAACATCGCATTCAGCCCGAAAGAATAATCTAGAAAAAAATAGTTGTTATCGAAATAAAAACTTCATCTTTAAAATATGTCGTTCGTTTTAACTGCGTTTTTAGTGTTCGGAAGATTCGCCTCGTAATGCTCTTCCTTACCTTGGGGAAAAATATTATAAACACGGTTTGGTAATATCATTTAGATCTAACCCTATTTCATTACATCAAACAATAGACATGTTTGATATTCGGACCAGAAACAGCCCCCTAGTGGCTCAGCGGTAGGTTTGAAGGCTCATAGCGATAAAAAACGGGATTTCGACACCCGTGGTGGGAACAGCATTATGTATACCATTAAAAGGAGTACAATAAATATATTTTTTTAAAAAACAGAGACCAGCCCTAAAATGACTATACTTTTTGTTATCCTTACGCCACCATCTTTAAGAAGGACAATGAAATATGTAAAGTATTTTTATGGCCGATCCATGTTTTTAATAAATTATTTATTGTACAATTATTTTCACGTTGTACTCGTTTTAATTATACGTACACACGTATATATATATATATGTATGTGTTTATTACACAAGTGTCGTTTTAATTTATTTATGAGTGAGGAAATTCTGCTTCATGAAGTGATTTAAGAAATAATAATTATTTATGACTACGAGGCATTCACGAATGAAATATTATTCTGTATTACAGAGATGTAGGAAGCAAATTAAAAGAGCCCAGGGGGGGGGGGGACAATGTCCTGGCGAAGAAGCGAGGGAATGTGTGCCAAAGGCGCCCCCATTACGCCCTGGGTTTTAGGGCTCGCCTTAGGACCCCGGAAGCTCTTGTCTTATGCATCCTCCTCCTTTTCCTGATTGTAGTTTTTCTTAATTTAATTTATATGTATTTTTTTTTATCGGGACATATTTTAAAAGTGCCCCTCCCCTCTCGCTTCCTACGCCACTTTGTTACACTGTTTTTTTTTTTTACTTCGATAGAGCAGGTAATTTTACGTGTTACACTTTCTTTAAACAAAATACATAACGAGTTTGTGTTACACGTACAGTGTAGATACAAGATTCAATACGGTTAGGCTACACAGTGAGACGATAAGGAATTCTCTAAACTTAGTTTCTATTTATTTTTGTAATTAATTTAATATCAACAGTTATACAAAACTTTAGAAATTCAATAATACAGTTATCGTACTTAATAATTAAAAAAAAATCCAATGGGCCGAGCGTGGCCTAGTGCAGCTGTTATCAACCTGTGACACTGGTGATGCATGGACTCCTTTCAAAGTGTTACATGGAAAGCCTGCATAACTACTACGGAAAGGAACTGGCAGCATATTGTATAGGTCCCGCCGAGATAAAGGTCCGAGGTTCGCGCCGAGATGCCGTTGAATGCGCTCCTCACTTTCAGCTGTGAGTGCGTTATAGGAGTAACAATCAGCCCCGCTATTCGGTTCGTGTCCCTTGAGGTTACAGGTGCTGATGAACTAGTTCCTTCCCTCTGGATAGTAGTTCAAAATTAGGAACGGCTATACCATAATCCTAGAGTGAGAGGTGAGGGGTCTCTGACCCGGCCACTTAGCCCATGTGTCACACAAGACGCTATTCTATGCTTATTTAAGACACATCGTAACTTTAAAGACCAGTAATAAAGTACGAAAGTAGAAAGCCCTTACATTGGAAAACATTAATATCAAACGTTTATTAGAGATAATGTGGAGAAAAAAACAACAAATTGATTTGATATTCCATTTAAAGAAGCGACATAATTTGTAACAATATTGACAAACTCATTATTAATGAACTGAAGAAACTAATACTCCATAAATGGGGGAAGATAGATAGTTCATCTCTGAGCAGCCATTCCCAAATAAACTGTCCCCTACAGAGCATTAATCTCACCAATTCGAAAATATTATATTATACAGCGTGTGTGACAGAATAGTCTATCCAAACAAGACTCAAGCGTCTCCTATGAACTCGGTTATTTTTCGAAAAGTCCAGGTATTTCGTAAGTGTCACTCTTATTTTTACTGCCAAACCTCTATGTTTCGCTCTCTCCACTACCTGTAGTCCACCCGTCTCCAGTTGGCTCAACAGTACATTTGAAAGCTCATAACTCTAAAATAATTAGGGGTTCGATTCCTGATATGGGCACAGCGCACGTACTCCATTAATCATATTGCGCTTAAAAGCAATGAACAAACGTTAACTATGTATATGTATATTATTTGAATAACTGTAGTTGGGTTATCATTGGATGTATGGAACTTACTCTGTTGTAGACCCTGGTGACTCAGCAATAAATCTACGAACTTGGAACGCTAAAATCCGGGGTTCGATTCGGGTAACAGGGCAAAAATAGTCCATTATGTAGCTTTGCGCTAAAAACCGCCAACAACAAAAAGACAGTTTCGTAACATTATATCGTGATAACAACGGTGCACATTTCAAATCGTTATAGAGACAAAACGAAACTGATATGCTTAAAGAACCCCTTACATCTTGACATTATTAATAAATTATATATTTAATTCGATAGAGTTTTGAACATCTCCCATTTCATGGGTGTAAAAAG
Source organism: Limulus polyphemus (assembly GCF_000517525.1). Lineage (NCBI taxonomy): Eukaryota > Metazoa > Arthropoda > Merostomata > Xiphosura > Limulidae > Limulus > Limulus polyphemus. Next base: position 26,261 of record NW_013669611.1, read on the forward strand.
AAAAGCAAAACCTTAACGAGCCAGAACTAAAAACCCTGCAGTTTCTGAACGAAAAATAGCCGTTTAGTGTGCACGTTTTCCATTAAAAAACGCAGAAACTTTTAAAATTATGGAGCTGCTACCAGAAATTAGATTGGCGGGAAGATCACTAGGGAATGGGAAACCTATACAACGTGAGACATCCCTACATAATAATTAGTTTGTTTCTAACGCGCCGCCTATTGACAAAAACGTGGATCAGTAAAATTGAATTTAGATGCTTTAAAGATCGTTTTCAAACGTGAAAGATGCGAACGACTCAACCGAACGATATTCAATTCTGTATTTATCGTGCAACTAGCACTGAATTTACAGAAACATTGGAGATATTTTAAGTGAAGAAACGTCACAAAAAAAAAAAAGACTCGTTACGTTGAGAGTAGAATATGATAAGGAAGACTTCAGTTAAAAACCAGGGAATTTTATGGAAGATTAGGTGAAGAAGACTTCAGTTAAAAACCAGGGAATTTTATGGAAGATTAGGTGAAGAAGACTTCAGTTAAAAACCAGGGAATTTTATGGAAGATTAGGTGAAGAGCTAGGAAAGCGTCAGACGAAAAGGAGGGGGAAATAAAAATGTCAAAGTAGAAGCCGGATGGAAAAAGGCTGGGGGGGAGGGAGGACAAGATGACAAAATGATATCAAAGTTAGGGATTGAACACTCGCGTTTGTGCGACCTATTCTTTAAGTTCGATATATTTGTCGCCTGTACGGTTTTAACTAGATATTTCGTATTTATAAAATGATATCAAAGCTCTAACTAGGGAAACGCAAAATTCATAATCGGGGGGGGGGTGTATATGTCCCCTTGCGGACGCCCATGAAATCAAGAACTGTTAAGGAAGAACTTAGGTAGAGAATACAAAAAAAATCAAAAATAAACTAAATTAATTAGACATAATTACAACGTGCATACGATATAACACCTATAATTAGGGAAATAATATTAACTCCTGTATGTGGTATTCCGGACTTTAATAAATGTAGCAAGAAACTGATTTAAAAAAAAAACGTACAATTAGCCAAAGTCACTTTCAGATAGTGCTTTTGTGGTTCAACTGTTATTATAAGCGGGTTGTTTTTGTATTTGTTTCTTTGCTTATTGTTAAGCGTAAAGTAACACAATGATCAATCTGTGCTGTAACCATTGTAGCTATCGAAACCCGATTCTTAGCGTGATAAGCCTCGAATTTTCAGCTCTATACATTTGCACAGCTACACCCTTAACTTCGTACCTATGCAATTTTCGCTGGCATATGCAGATAATTTGGGGGGGGGGACAAATTACTTTACTTTTCTGCGATTGAAATTAATCAAATAAGCGAATAACCTAATAGGTGCTAATGTGAAAAAGAAGCTAGAGACGGGTACATGGGTGTGGTGTTAGGTACACGAGGGGTGCGAGGACAAGTTCCCTCATGTTTTTTTTTTTTTCATTAGTAGAATATAACTCCTCATTTCAAAAGCAGTCCTCCAGCGCCATCCCCAGTTAGGCCCCCTGAAAGGATGAATTCGAAACAGTCTTCATTCTACTGAATATCTAGTTTCTATTTACGATAGCTGTGATTCATTAAACATTAAAACTGATTATTATTCAGTCTCTACTTTTTATGTTTATTTTATTTCATAAATAAATAGGTGTGTGTAAATCATTTGTTTTACTTTTTTCCGTGTTATTTCTTTCTAGATCACTTCTCTTCTGAAACCGCCTTTCGTGGCTCTTAAATAAATCTCACGCCTGTTTCCAATAAACAGACGAATTCGTATGGTTGGATAACACTGTCATCAATTCGGAAGTTATCTCACAGGAGCTAGATTAATGAATGATTATGGATATGATAACACCAAAACCGTTCAAGCTGATGTGAAAATAAAATGAAATAAACATTTTCTTCAGCGATTGCTAGAACGAAAATTGGATTGTGATTGTGTTCGTTTCTATCAGAAATTAAGTGAGCTTACCGAGATAACACTGTACGAGTTAGACAATGATTTATCTAGTTATTTTAATAAGATTTAGACGCAACCAATTACGAACTATACAAATACAAGAAAAATTAAACTTTATCATTATACAGAGTTTCATTTTCACATTCAGGCGTCGGGGTAGGGGGGGGGGGTCAACACTAATACTCCATTACGCTCACGTTTGATCCACTTCCACTGCAATCTAGGTGCATCACAACTCTGACAAAAACAAAATAAAAATAACTTAACAGCGAACGTGTGTGAAGGTAGATAAGACGCGCGTGCGTAGCTAACACTAAAATTTTGTGCGTGGCTGGGAGAGATGTACGTAAAAAATATCTCGTAGAAAGCAAGTACAAGAATGGTGTTATATATATATATATATAACATACATACATACACGCACGCGCACACACACGAAAGGCGGGGACATGTCCCCCTCACTTTTTCATAGAGGTTTCTCCAAAACGTAAGTTGTGAAAATTCATATTGAAATTAATCGTAATTAATCATACCCATCAAATTATAATATATATATGGTAATTTCAGAACAACATGAATATGTTTGTTTGTGAATTTCGCACGAACTATACATATGTTCGAACTGGTGTATTTAAGTGTTTTACACTCACAAAAAAAAAAGAAACCTATCATTCTACAGGTATTTGAAGAACTT
>NW_013669611.1:28972-30322 GCF_000517525.1 Limulus polyphemus
ATTGTTAGCCGACACTGGTCAGCTTGTACATAATTGAATAAATAGAGCTGTTTAAACATTTGTTTAACAACGAGTTAAAGCTTGGAATGGTCTGTTGGTTCGATTTTCGATACCTCACTACTATAAAGGCTTGGTTTCGTTTGATATTTCATTGGTGGTGGTGTCCAGGGTCACTGATGAGGAGTGGAATTCTCCGAAACTAGTCTGGCTCACAGATACCCCCCCCCCCCCTCCAATGAAAGAATAGACCATTCCAAGCTTTTACTTGTTGTTAAAAAAATGTTTAAACAACGATATTTATTCAATAAACATATGTTATCTTGTCCAAGCCGTCCCTTATTTCAGCTGATAAACAAAAGACACTGTAAGCATCTAGTCTACAGCACCAACTGCAAACTGATAGGATGTCATTATCTGACCAAGTAGGGCGATTTGACTGTCATTGTTAGGGAGCACTCACGGTTCCGAAGGGCGGAACGTGAACCCTGAACCATTGTATCCACAGCCTGGGCACGCTAACTGTCATACGCTACGCCCGGCCCCAAGAGTAAAAAAAAACTAGTTAAACGTGAAGAAAGATTTTGAATGACGAAGAGTGATGTTTCAATGAATTTTTAATTAGACGAGTTTGATAAAATTACTGCAAACCGTAACGCCCCCCAGTGGCATGTCTGCGGACTTACAACGCTATAAACCGGGTTCCGATACTACCCGCGGTGGGCAGAGCACAGATAGCCCATTGTGTAGCATTGTGCTTAATACAAACAAACAAATCACAGTTTTCATTAAACCAGCCCCTGAAAAAAAAAAATCAAGTTATTCAGATATTTATGCAACCTCTCCAGTAGTAAGCTAAAAAAAAAAGTTTTTACCCTGACAAATGATTGATGAGAAAGGTATTAATTTCATAATTTTATGATTGTATCGTAGAACACTAGTTTCCTTTCTTATTTCCCTTCAAACTTACGTAGGTGGCGTGTAATCGTTTTTACTGTTTGAGACTACTCGTGTTTGTACCTTTATTTTTAATGCACTATAAGAGGCACTGTTAACGAGAATAAAGATCGAATTTCAAGATCTTCCGCTTTGTAAGAGTTACTTGGAAAGTAAATAATCAAATAAAATGAACTTCCTAAAGAGGTTTTAGGTCCCACATCAATATACTAACGGAGAACAAAATATATCCATTACGTGTGTGGGAACCAATGGTGCTGAGAGTGCAGCAGCGCCCCCTGGTTTGTCGTGGTTCCTATCATATACAGAATTTTCGATTTTGTTCCTCGTTTTTCAATACTCCCACTACAGAAACTGTTCTATCGTCAAATGTTTAGTTTGGTTTGAATTTTAGCG
>NW_013669611.1:31377-52180 GCF_000517525.1 Limulus polyphemus
ATAATATATATATTCGGAATAAATTTAACGTATGTACAATATAGTGTTCACGCTATAGAGAATATGAGCATATCTCTTATAAATATTAAATAACAGGCTTTAGAATTATTTTAAATTTACGTTCACCTATAGCTCTGACTTTGAGCAAAAACGTATAGCTCGCCCTCTCTCGATGTTGGCAGATTTTATATATAAAATAATAATAATACTTTTTTAAATATTTATTAAATACCTGCTCTTTCTATATGTTTACTCCAACATTGCTTATTATATCACATCGAGATAAAACAGTTTGTTAATACATATTGCACCTGGAATTCCATTCAAATGCCTCACGTGTAATTAATTTGATTTAGACTTAACCATGTAATTTTACAACACCTTTAGATGGCGCGCAGTACATTTTCAAACAGCTGAAAGAATAGTGGAATAGTAAAGTTCATGTAATTGAAATTTTGGGTACTAATTACTATATAATTAGCACAATAGTTAGACTTAATTAAGTGTTACATGTGTGATACGAGGCTACTTAGTAAACTTTAGGATCTATATTGAATGGCTAGAAACTTCATTTTGTTGTTTTGCATGAATGTAAAAATAAAATATTAGTACTCAATAATTAATTCATAACTTGAAAGTTGAAGTTCTTGCAAGTGAAGGTAGTATACTACCTAGCCGTGGTGCGAAACCTGTAGTTTGTGCACTAAAGTTGTAAGTGAAGTTTATTGTTGAGTTCATTCGTGCCTAACTTCTCTGGTATACATTCACTTGTGTCAAGCTGCCTTTAAAAGTTTTTTTTATCAATATCCAATAATTTTGACCCATAATCTATTGCTTGTATCTGATTTTACCATAACAGTAAGGATTTGAATATATATTATGTGGGCTGTCTTTCTACTGTAACAATTGCTACTCTATAAATACAAGTGTGAAAATATAAGATGACATAAGTTTTTCAGCATGTGAAATTGGAGGGACTCTATTTTAGACTTGATACATGGGAGGATATACATAGGTTGAGAACATTATATTACAACGTTTTTGTAGCCTGATCCTGTCATTACATTTACAGACCGTGTTGCCATATGGTCATGCTTTATCTAATGACACCATGATAATATCCTTTTATCATAGTTTCCATTACTAAAGGCTCCGTCACCACACTGTCATATCCAAATTGCACCATTTACTTCCTGTTAGTTTCCTATCATTTTTCTAATATATGAGGTTGATATTTTTTTCCAGCACCCATTTCAAGCAATATCAAAATATATTTCTGATATGCACAGTTCTACCTCAACAGTATATTGGCTGTAGTTATCATGAGACTTACTGATTTGTATATTGAAAGTTATAGTAATATAATGTACTCAACCCTCTGTAGATTATAGATAGTGATATTTTGCAAGAAGAGCATTTTACTAGGAGGAATTATAAATTGTTTTTTATGTTTTTACTGAAATCATCTGTAAAAATATTTTGAGAAACAGATTGGCTAGCTAATATATTCTAAATATTAAAAAAATTATGAATCCTAGAATGAGGCTGAAAAATAAATCATTCCAAAAATTGATGAATAGTAGTATAAAATATATTAGCTTGAATTTAAAAATGAAGGGTGATGTGCAGGGTTGTCAACTGTGTGTAAAAATAAAGTCAAATTTTAACTGTTTGTAAACCCATAAATAGCAAAAAATGTTTTATTTTAATGATGTCAGTAAAATATACTAATGATGAAGTTTATTTAAGAGTAAAGATGAAAAACCTATCATTAAGGCTAAGAGAGAAAAATATTGTACAGTTAATAACAGATTTTTTAAATGTTTGTTATGTTTTGTTACCCATAAAAAAAACATTGTCAAGAGCAATCTTGGTGCTTTCAGGGGATTTAAAGAGAAAATACCTAAAGTGTTCAACAATTCATATAATTCAGGAACAAGAAGAGATTTCTAAACAAACAAATTTCTTTAAAGGCAAATAACTTTCTTTTAATTCTGTTTGTGTTGAAGTAGTAATTTTAGAAAAATGTGATAAAGTTTTAGTGATTAATGCTTCTAATCATGATGATCTTTATCATAAATCTTTGTAGAAACTTAGCATAAAAATAATGGATTTTATCTGTAATACTTTTCAAAACTTTCTTGACATTATGGAAATTCCCTGTGATTGGAAGATTGGCAGTGTCGCACTGTTGTTAAAAAAAAAAAAGGAAAACAAATCCATAAAACTATAGGCCTGTTTGATTTCTGGTAGTATAATGTTGAAATTGATTATGCTAGTGTTGATGCATCATCTTTTTTTCCTGCTTAATGATGAGAAATGTAGAACTAGGTGACACAAATATAAATTTTGGAAGGTTATGAGTCATCTTTAGCTAGAGCATTATTTTTTTTTAGAGTTGTAGAATGAGAAAGTGAACAGATTTGTTCTTTGGTGAACATGTACTGGAAGAAATGTGTGTGTATATACTTGAAAACCTTGGTACCCATCAGATTTTAAATTACCCAGTGCAGCCTGGGTGTTATTTCAATACTTAAATACCAGTTATTAATTTGAGAATGTAAAGAAAGTCTAGAAAATATGACAACAATGCAGTTCTGAGCATGGGTCCCTGCCCAATGTAATAAAGATGAGTTTGAAATTAGGTTTTTTTGTTAATATGAGAGCTTCTTTAACAGAACAGAACATTAATGATGAGTACTGTACAACAATAGTAGAAATATTTCTTCTTCTCCACTATATACAGCATTTAACCATGTATTAATATTTGTGATAAATTTATTGCAAGTTTGTTTCATACTACCTGAACAGGACCCGTGTTGCAGTGTTTTTATACCAGAAGTGTTCAGCAATTCTTGATAAACGTTTATTTTATTGAGGAGCAAGAAGAGATTCCAAAAAAAAACAAACAGATTTTCTAAAGGTGGGGAGTATTTCTCTGTTTCTGAATATTCTAGAAAGCAGAATCTACCTGTGCTGACCTCTAGTGTTTACGCGTGTATTAAAAAAGGCTACAATTCTTTAAGTTTTAATATTTTTGTGAGGAGTGGTCTCAGTTGTCATGTTTTTTTGTGTCAAAGTTATTGATCTGTTTAATGAGTAAGGTCAATGTAATGTAATTTTAATGTTGGAGACGGGTAATATTTTTTACCCCTTAAATATGCATACAATAATATGCCATAATTATATGCACGTTAGCTTACAAACTCTTTGAGGAGTTTTTTTAGTAATGGAAAACAAGTTCACACCGAAATTTCATTACATTTTTCTCCAACACTCAGAAACTTCACTACTCGTCACATTTCTATTGTGAATCCTAGTTTACTAACTATTAATCTGTTCATCAGATCTATAGCTGTGATTATTTGTCTTTATTTAAAAAGGACTAAAGGACTAAAGATATTCATTGTCATTTTTTTCATGTTTGGAACAAGTTTTATAGTTCAGCCAAACTATTTTTTTGTAGTAAATACACTTACTTTACTAACAACTCCAGCACCTCAAATGCTGCAGAAGAGGTAATTAATTGTGCCTGTTTATATATTCAAACAAACAAGATTAATGTTACATACTTTTTTCACACCAGTTAGTTAACTACATTATAAATTACAGTGTATTTATTAACTTTCCAGTGTTTATATTTTCTTACTTTTGGTTGTTACCCATATAATTATACAAACAATGATATTTTTGTGTTGAATTTTCTGAATATGATGTTAAAATTATACCTCATTCAGTGTGTTATTTACTCTTGTAGGGTTGAGACTTCACAAGTGAAAAATAAATTGTAGGATGTGCACATCACAAACACACCTTGTCAGCAGGATCCTTTTAAGTTGGAAAAAGAGGTCATTTCATCACTGCATGTTTTCCAGCTTCTACTCAGAGTCTATCACAGCCCCTGTAGATGTTCATAATGTGTATTTTCACAATTCAGGAGGTTTTTCTGAAGAAAATGGTTTGAATAAATGTTCACCATCTTTATGCGAAAGAAGAGTATTGAAAAGAAACAGTCAAAAAAAATTTCTACAAAGTCCCTTACTTAGAAAAATATGTGGCAGTTCCATTAATATTTCAGTTGGAGAGAGTACCAACATTTCTACCACACAGACACGACACTACTCGTGGAATTCGTGGACTATACAAATTGCCAAATCACAACCAGTCACGTGGGCTCAGGAATGTTTGGAACAAATTCATAGCACTGTAGGACTTCCCTGGTGGCTTAGTATTTTAGTAACAACGCTGGGACTAAGACTGTGCGTGACTTTTCCTCTCTCTGTTTATCAAAATTACATACTTGCTAGATTTGAAAACCTACAACCAGAAATCAAAGAACTTGCACAGAAACTGAAGCAGGAAACAATAATAGCCACAAAAATGTACAGTTGGTCTGAGAAAACGGCGAGAACAGCATACAACAGAAGTGTAATTACTTTTTACTTTCATTTACTTTGAAGACCTATGACCATACATGTACTGCTCTGTAAGAGTTAATAGAAAGGTGCTAATTTAATCAAATATACGAGATGTTATGCCATTGTATTTTCTGAGTATTTAACTACTTTGCTTTGAATATTCTTTTAAATTTATATGCAGGTTAAAATACTTTTTGAGATTCTAGATAAAAAAATAAGCTTTTAGTTTAAAGCTTATGTCTAGAATCTGTAATTTTCTTACAAAATTTTAAAATGCACATTAATAGTTTCAAATTGAGTTGAATCATAGAATCTTGGTTGCTTAAAAATATACATATATAAAGCTTCACAAAAAGATTTATCAAATTCATGTACTGTATAGATTCAGTTTTACTTGTATATAAATGTCACAAAAATGGTCTGACAGCTCGAGCTCTTCTGAGGAGTGGCCTCTTTTTCACGAGGAGCAAAAATATAAAGGAGGAGGCACATGAACTTGAAAGAGCCTAAAGGTTTTCATAACAGAAATATTTAGTCAAAGTGATGGAGAGAAAACTGACAAACGATGAGACAAAGAGGTTGTGTAGCATTACACATATAAAAGATGCAAAAAGTAAAAATAAAATGGAGCTAAAGGGTCTCAAAGAATAAAGGGTAGAATCGATTGAAACAAATTTAATCAATATCAAGAACAATTGTAAGTTGAAGAAAGCCAGAAATGTTAAAAAAAAAGGAAGTCAATCGTATTGTTTTTGTGTATAACTTAAAACTTATTAGTATGTTTTTTTTAGTATAAAATTTATTTTCAAATTAATTCCTCACTGTGTTTTACATTTTTAAGCTTCGAAAACGAATAGCTGAGTTGATAGTGCGGGACAACTGTCATCCTTTCAAGGCCACTATTCTAATCTGGTTTCAGCTTCCTATGTGGATTAGTCTTTCATTTGCCTTGAGAAACATGGCTTTTATGTTTCCTTACCAAAATACAGGTTAGGTTCTATCCTAGTCTATAATCTTGCCTATTGATTTTACCAAACTTTGCTCTGCTTTTAATTATATCAAAAATATGTTACTCATTAGCTGACTTGTTGATTTTATGTTACTAGTAGAAAGATTTTAAGATATTTGTTTTGCTTAAGAAAAACTTATTTGATCAGTTTTAGGATTTTTCAGACTTGAAATTGGCAGGATGGTCAGGCAGAGGTAGTAAAATGAAATGGTATTAGAGGAAATTAAATTTTTTATACAGATATACAGTGGTCTTATTTTTCTCATAAGAAAGATTCCCTTTGATCATTGCGGCTAGTTTTCTAATACCAAAATATTCTATTCACTTTTTAAATTTTCTGACATTTTTCTAAGAATCAAACTTATTACTGGGATATCTTCATCCAAAAAAAGAAAAAAGAAAAAAAAAAGGCCCGGCATGGCCAGGTGGTTAAGGTGCTCGACTCGCAATCTGAGGGTCGCGGGTTCGATCTCCGTCACACCAAACATGCTCGCCCTTTTAGCCGTGGGAGCGTTATAATGTGACGGTCAATCCCATTATTCATTGGTAAAAGAGTAGCCCAATAGTTGGCGGTGGGTGGTGATGACTAGCTGCCTTCCCTCTAGTCTTACACTGCTAAATTAGGGACGGCTAGCGCAGATAGCCCTCGTGTAGCTTTGCGCAAAATTCAAAAACAAACAAACAATCATCCAAAAAATAGTAAAACCCTAAAAACCAAGTATTTAACTAGTTGATAAGGAATGAAAAAATATCCTGGTTTCAAACTCATTCTTATTATTGTTTTCATCGAATACCATTTCTTTACAAGATGCTTTTCTAAATGACAACAGACTACAACACTTTTCTAACAACAGAAGTCAAAGAAATAGATCTGTCATTTCTAATAGTGTGTTCAATCATTGATTATACCAAACATTCATCATTTTTCACTATCAACCAAGTATTTGGTTAATATTTTAATAATCACTTATTAGTCAATTATAACAAGCAAATGAAAAAATAATAATAATAACCTTTACGGTCTATTCAATCTGGAAATTTTACTAGCAGCAGAAACAATGAAACTACACTGAGTCCCCTCCCCCTCACCTAGTGGAAATTCCCTTCTTCTCTCACTCGTATTGATTATGCTTGTCATCATGGTTACACTGCCATCTTATGTATGATTGGTAAATAAGTAGACATCACAGTGGAATATGTGTCGTGCTATCATAGCAGCGAATGTTGAATCCCACGACACCAAAGCCAGATTAATTATGAAAACTCTTCATAATCAATAACAGCTGTCAAGCTTGTTAGTCATGTATGGCTGTTTACAGTTATATTGCTATGTTAATGTGTTATTAACTGAGTGTTTAGCCTTACCATTACTCCTTGAAAGGATGTGTTATTAACTGAGTGTTTAGCCTTACCATTACTCCTTGATAAGATAGTGTTATTAACTGAGTGTTTAGCCTTACCATTACTCCTTGAAAGGATAATGTGTTATTAACTGAGTGTTTAGCTTTACCATTACTCCTTGAAAGGATAATGTCTTATTAACTGAGTGTTTAGCTTTACCATTACTCCTTGAAAGGATGTGTTATTAACTGAATGTTTAGCCTTACCATTACTCCTTGAAAGGATAATGTGTTATTAACTGAGTGTTTAGCTTTACCATTACTCCTTGAAAGGATAATGTGTTATTAACTGAGTGTTTAGCTTTACCATTACTCCTTGAAAGGATAATGTCTTATTAACTGAGTGTTTAGCTTTACCATTACTCCTTGATAAGATAGTGTTATTAACTGAGTGTTTAGCCTTACCATTACTCCTTGAAAGGATGTGTTATTAACTGAGTGTTTAGCTTTACCATTACTCCTTGAAATGATAACGTGTTATTAACTGAGTGTTTAGCCTTACTATTACTCCGTCATAAAATTGAAGTCTTCACCTCAACAGCCAAGTATACCAGTTTACTGTGTGTTTGTATTAACACTTTTTCCTCATCCTAGCTGCACAGGTGGTGTTTATGGAACTCTCTGTTGGCGGAACACTTTGGTTTTCTAACTTAGCCATACCAGACAGTTCACTGGCCATTCCAATAATGCTAGGACTGGTCAATTTGGTTATAGTGGAGGTAAGGTTTTTAAATTGGCAGTAAAACTTATTAGAACCTTATGTAACTCATTATGGAAAATCATTATTAATTTAATGAGAGACACGTTCGTCGTAAAAAGTTCTTAGATTTTTTATAAGTACATTTAAATCAAAATTAATACATTTGGTTATTTCCATTGTATTTCCAAAAGAAGTGTATGTTCTATTAAAGTTTTAGGCTGGATTATTATTTTTACCTGTAACTGAAGTTCGACTAAATAAACTGAGGACTAAATTTGAGCTTTTAAATTGACTGTTTTTTCATTACCACCTAATCGAGTAGATGCATGCTTTGAGGCGGATGCAACGATTCTCCAAGCTGCAGAAATGGACCACAAATCTCTTCCGTGGCCTGAGTGTTGTCATGATTCCCGTAGCTATGATCATGCCTTCTGTAAGTGTTTAGTTTTAAAGGTCACAGTTAGGAAGCAATACTTGATATAAGGCTGGTTAGTTTTTAAACTAACTCCTCATGGTAAACTTTCCATAAGTTAGCAAACATGCTGTTATAAGTTATTAGAATTGTAGAAAAGCAAGTTTGGAAAACATTTCTGAGATTACTCCATGATCTAGATGTTTCTCTTCTCGTCAAGTTTGCTGTTTACATCACACTTAGATAAGCATTACTTTAAGAATATGGTGTAATGCAGACTTCCCAGTAATTTAATTTCTCATTCGCTATGTTTAAAAACCAGTGAAATGGAATAAATATTATGAATTTTGCTCATGGTGTTTTTCTGAATGTATTAAACAGTAAAAGGAGATAGGTGATAAAAGAAGATAAGGTTTTATTTTAATGTCTGGAAGGATTACTTAGCTGGTGAATGATTTGAACTGTGTTTGAAAAATGACGAAAGAAAGTGAGAACTGCTATATTACCACCTTGCTATTGCAGGTACAGATAAGAAATTATCATTAATTAGGGGGAAATTGGCTAAATCCATACGAGATATTCTTTATATTCTCCAAATTCAGTAGTTATATTGTGGCTTAGTATATTTACAGTAATACTTTTAACACCAAGCTTGTATACTGTTCTAGAAGATTCCAGGTAGTGAGGTAGGGAACTAGTGAGACATCGATGCATAGTCTAAATACAGAAAAAAAACAAAGTTATAACAGTTTAGCATTTGTAACTATATTTCTCTTTAAAATTTAAAAAAAAAAAAACGAGCACTATTGTGAACGGAACTCTGCTGTAAAAAATAGAAAGAAAAGAAAGCAAAACTGTTTACACGCATCCATAACTCTCGGTAGATTATAACCTCAAAATTTCTCTTGAGAAATGGAAAGGTGAGGGGGTGGGGGGGTATTTTTCGCTGTTTTGAAAATTAAATAGACTGCTAGCGTTCTTTTAAAATTAAGATGAAGAACAACTTTTAGGCTTAATCAAAGTGATACAACTTACAAAAGTGAAATAATGGAAGAATGTTGTTGTTTTTATAATGTAATATAATTAATATTGTAATAATAAATAATACTGTACTAATAAATTGTGTGTAATAAAAGTGTCATAAGAAAAAACAAATCTTGTAGGTCACCGTTTTTATAATTTATACTCGGGTAAGGGAGAAAATCCCTGGAAAATATTTATTTTTAGATTTAGCATTTTTATGAAAGGGATTTGTAAGATGTTAAAATTTGGGAATCACTGCTCTAGGATATCAGTTAAAAATTAGGGATAGCTAGCACATATAACTCTTGTGTACGTCTACATGAATACCTGAAACAAACAAACAAACTTTCCGATTCTTGAGAGAATAGCAATTACTTCACGTCATTGAGATGTTATCACAGCATTGTCACAGAGTTGTTATCACAGCATTATCACAGAGTTGTTGTACAACACATCATGTCATTGAGACACTATTACAGCATTATCACAGAGTTGTTGTACATCACATCATCAAGACACTATCACAGCATCGTCAAAGAGTTGCTGTACAACACATCATATCATCAAGACACTATCACAGCATTATCAGAGTTGTTGTATGACACATCTTGTCACCAAGACACTATCACAGCATTGTCACAGAGTTGTTGTACAACACATCACATCATCGAGACACTATCACAGCATTGCCACAGAGTTTTTGTATAACACATCAGGTCACTGGCACACTATCACAGCATTGTCACAGAGTAGTTGTTCAACACATCATGTCATAAAGACACTGCCACAGAGTTGTTGTACAACACATCATGTCATCAAGACACTATCACAGCATTGTCACAGAGTTGTTGTACAACACATCATGTCATCAAGACACTATCACAGCATTGTCACAGAGTTGTTGTACAACACATCATATCATCAAGACACTATCACAGCTTTGCCACAGAGTTGTTGTACAACACATCAGGTCACTGGCACACTGTCACAGCATTGGCACAGAGTTGTACAACACATCATGTCATCGAGACTATCACAGCTTTGCCACAGAGTTGTTGTACAACACTGTCAAGAAACCACATTTCATATTTGTGCGAAAACAAAAGAAGACAAGATGAAATTCTAAAGGTAAACCGTCACAACCTGAAGACTTATTTGTTCACCATTTTTAGCCATTATTCTGAAATTATCAGTTATTTGAAAAATTTAAATCTCTGTCTTGTAGTTTTTTAACTTCATAATCAATAAACGTATAAAACAAGTCTTAAGAAAGATAGCTTAGATTAGAAGCTTTTGACTGATTTCAAAACATCTTCTGGTTCAGTGATAATGTTACTACGAATGTAATGTGCTCTTTATAGTTTTTGTGTGCATGTGTGTTTTGTTATAAGAAAGTCACATCAGGCTATCTGCTGTGTCCACCGAGGGGAATCAAACCCCCTCATGTTGCAAATCTGAAGACATGCTACTGTCCAACCAAGGAACTCGTAGCTTATTTCTCTAGATTACAAAGTACTTGTTACATGTTACAGAATGTGTGTGTTCTCTGTATAGAATGTTTATTTGCTTTGGCTTTTTTATGTAGGATGATATTTGCTTTTGCGTTTCATTAACCCTAAATTTCTCCCACACAAGGTGAAACTAAAGTTTTGTGGATAAGGCTAATTTCAATCTAACAGGGCAGTGACCAGCATTTGATGCCTCATTTATTGCATGTGAAAGCTATAAAGAAAAGCATTAGCAATGCACTAAACAAAATAAAACTTTAGCCCAATTCTGATATATATTGACATTTCTTAGTGGCTTTTATTTTGTGATTAAACAGTGGTGTAGGAAGGAATTGCAAAGTGGGGGAGTTTAGCTCGACATGCAGATAATATAATAATATAATTTGTAACACCACCCCCTTTTCCAATGCCTCTGTTAAAAGACAATTTTTACACATTCATTGGTAATCAGAAGTAAGAAATAATTAACAAGATTGAATTCTAAGTGTCATGTTGTACTAAAACAAAATGAGAAAAAGTTTTGTTTTTATTTGTTAACACCAAAATATGTATTCAAATCTGAAGTCACTTTTTACATCCTCTCCTATACTTCATCCATCTACATCTGAATCTGCTATTTCTCAGAATTAAGCCTTATTTTATTATAATCATTCATTTGTTGTTGAAAACCTTTTCTTGTTCGCATAATTAGTCCTAATCAGTTATGCCTTCTTTCATATAGTATATACAAAAAGCATTTTATTGTATCGTTTATTTTGTATCTTGATAATGAAGGTTTCACTGTTCTTGTTTTTTAACTCTTACATCTTGCTGACTTTTTATAAAAAGAGCTTGATATATTAAATGATTATGAAATATCCAAATTAAAAATGCCTCTATGTATATATAATGACTACTGTTATCGTATGTTGTGGTGTACAATGTAATCAATAATGGAAATCAAAACATGTTTAAATTAACACTTGTAAGATATTGTGGGGGTTGTTAGAAGTATAGTTTTGAGTAGAAACTTTTCTTGTTCCTACGAAACATTTAAATAAAAACACAAGATATAAAACTAGTATAACTATGCTGCTGATGAGTTTATAAAGAAAGTTACAGATATTTAAACATAATTTTCTTTTGTCCTTTTTTTTTTCTTCTAGTGTGTTTCTTTGTACTGGTTGTGCTCCAGTTTGTTTGGACTTAGTCAAAATTTGGTATTGCAAATACCAAAAGTGAGAAGATTTTTTAGGATACCACAGAGTCCTAGTGAAAGTCCAACTCCTTTTTTGGATGCTGCACAAAACTTGAAAACCAAACTTTCAAGAAAGTCAAAATAAATTAGTCGTTGTTGTTGTTTTAAGAAATTTATTTATATTTTAGGATTTAAGTCTCTTTGTTTTTGTACACTTTATTAGCTAAACTTTGTAGATCTAGGTTTTAGTTCAGTTGTTTTCTGTTTTGACAAATGTATTGTTTTGACGATCATGCTTTTTAATTGTCATTGATGTTGGTTTCTCAACCAATTAGTAAAGGACTTTTTTTTTATTGATGTTTCGTTATTAATGTCTCATCAACACAGTAGTATAATTTTATATTTCAAGCTCTTTCTAGATGTAAAAGTCACATAAATATCACTTGTCAAGAAGTTTAACAACCAGTAGGATAAAATAAAGAACACTATGAAAAATAACTTAAGAATTAGGTTTATAGATGTTCTTTTTGCTCTATCACCTTCAGTTTCTAAACCTATAGCTAGTTAGTTTAACAAAACATCGTACCATCATCTTCAGTTTCTAAACCTATAGCTAGTTAGTTTAACAACACATTGTGCCATCCTGCTCTCTCACCTTTAGTTTATAGATGTTCTTTTTGCTCTATCACCTTCAGTTTCTAAACCTATAGCTAGTTAGTTTAACAAAACATCGTACCATCCTACTTTCTCACCTTTAGTTTATAAACCTATAGCTAGTTAGTTTAACAACACATCGTGCCATCCTGCTGTCTCACCTTTAGTTTATAAACCTATAGCTAGTTAGTTTAACAACACATCGTGCCATCCTGCTCTTTCACCTTTAATTTATAAACCTATAGCTAGTTAGTTTAACAACACACCATGCCATCACCTTCAGTTTCTAAACCTATAGCTAGTTAGTTTAACAACACATCGTGCCATCCTACTCTCTCACCTTTAGTTTCTAAACCTATAGCTAGTTAGTTTAACAACACATCGTGCCATCCTGCTCATGTGTTGTTAAACTAACTAGCTATAGGTTTATAAACTAAAGGTGAAGAGTAGGATGGCACGGATGTGTTGTTAAACTAACTAGCTATAGGTTTATAAACTAAAGGTGAAACTAGCTATAGGTTTAGAAACTGAAGGTGATGGCACGGAGTTTAACAACACACATTAGTGTATATATTGTATATTGCCTGCTCTCTCTGCTGTTCTACTAAAAAAACTCTGACTTAGAGTTTTGTTCCTGATGGGGTTAATTTCTGTGAACACTACATCATGAACATATACAGGTATTAGTCACCTTCAATCCTAGTATCTCATCTCCTTGATTTCATAGATTTCTGGCTGATTAAGAGAAGACTAATCTGTCGTTGCAATAATTTATTTATATTAATCCTTCTACAGTAATAGTGAATGAAGCTACTTCTTAGTCCTGCAACACAATTTCAACATTTCATGTTGCTATTTTCTGTGGTCTTTAATTGTTTTCGAAACATGGGTACAGAATATCATTTAATGCCAAAAAATCTATTTATGCGTCAATGGATATGACAAAAAATATACTGTGGTTGGAATATGATTATTATACACTCTCCGAACTCTTGAAAATCATTAAGGGTCTAGATAAAGATTGTAGTGTCTAAAAATGTGATAGGCCTAATATTAATGTCTTATGGCAAATACAATTAATGGTTCTTTGCCGGCTTGTAAAAGACTTACACACAATAACAATTGTTGTTATACATCAATACCAAATGTCTTGTATAAATAGTATTCTGACCACTGCTGTGTTTGTTGTATCTCAGCTGGTCTGAAGAGCTCTGGATTGAGCGAAACGCGTCGTCAACAATGGATAAGACAAATATAGTGTGGTTGGAATTCTTTTATTACCTATGTTTACTAGAACAATTACTAGCAAGAAAGAAGAGACTCCTCGGACATTAATATGTGGATTTGTATTTTTCAGTCTCCAAATTATTATTATTGTTAGGGTAATGTAATGTAGACATTATTTATAATTTCAAATTACACTTTCTAAAACCATTGATTTTCTTTGTAAATAATGTGTCGGATTGGTTTGATGGTAAAATAAATTACTACTTCATTAAGTTTAAGTGTTTTTACTGTTGTTGCTATGCCAGACTCTTTCTTCAAATGAAATAAATTTATCATATTGTTCCAAACTTCGGGACTAAATGACGTAATCTAAAGAGTCAAACTCAGAAATATTGTGCTCTGTGTTTAATCATATTTACCAGAACAATTACCGCTAACGGAACGAGACTTTCATTTCAATAATACATTGAGTGGGATTTTTTTATCTCCAACTTTTGTTTGGTTAAGGTAATGGGGAGTAGGTATTATTTTTAATATTTAATTTAATATTAATAATATTTTGTGTTGAAAGTAAAAACAAAAACAATACTGTTTCATTAATTTTTGAAAATACCTTTACTACCGTTGTTAGGCTTGACTGTTTATATAGGACGAACTAAAAGGATCATAGCGTTTAAAATCATCAGAACCAACTGACATAGACCAAAGAGC
Organism: Limulus polyphemus; assembly: GCF_000517525.1. NCBI lineage: Eukaryota > Metazoa > Arthropoda > Merostomata > Xiphosura > Limulidae > Limulus > Limulus polyphemus. Next base: position 45,617 of record NW_013669611.1, read on the forward strand.
GATATCAATTGAGTTCACTTTGATTAAGAAGTTAGCACACAGGATCATACAGTAAAAGTTGTAATGGTTTTTCAAACGAGACCCAAAATGTGAGCACTAACAGTTCAATATTCTTCTTCTTTCCCGAAGAAAAACAGTGAACTATTCAAAAGCGCTGGAGTTTTGCGTCTCGTTTGAAAACCACTTGAGTTCAGTCATCATTATTGATAACAGATGATGATGACAAAACCTTGTCGAAACGTTGTACATTTGCTGTTATGTTAAACTTATATTAAAGTTTTTCTTCATGACACATTCATGCCGTCTTTGTTATTAAAATACATTGTGTAACTTTAGGAAACATGTCATCAATCTTTGTTTTTCGAAGCTTGTAGCATTATTTTGGTATATCAACATTAAATAATATTAACATCTGTTTTTAAATTAATGCAAGAAGAGATCGACGAGGATGGGATTCGAACCCACGCGGGCATAGCCCAATGGATTAGCAGTCCATCGCCTTAACCACTCGGCCACCTCGTCTTATTCGATAACCTTTTATATTTTATTAGATTGTTATATTTTAGTATGGCTGTTGTAAATGTTCTGAGAGAGGAGGTGTTAAAATAATAAACTCTGTGGAAAGTTTGAAATGAACTATAGCTGAATTATTCAATACTTACGTCTTTCTCGGAGCCCATTATTAAAGGAATATAAAGATCTTTATATTTAAAAATATTACTGTGGTTTCGTTTATCTATTTTTGTACTTCACTAGAAAAGTAAGGTAACTTTTCGATTAAACTAAACGTTCTAAAAGAATTTTTTTAATTTACCACATCACACATTAGTATTTATATTATCACCAACTGAAATCTCAAAAATAAAATGAAGAGGTTCATTTAAACACTGTTAACAAATAACAGATTTAAAAACAAACTTATTTAATTTTCCTATTGAACGAGTAATGGTTAAATTGTAATAGGTAATTTATCACCTGTACACGAACGGTCTTACACAATCAGTCCTACATAATATAAGATGGTGAACCAAGAAGTTTGTGAAACAATTATTCGATAGTTTACACATATTTAGGCATTTTGTGTTTGATGAAAAAATACGTTTAACAGACATTAATAAGAAGAGATTTGTTTTAAATTCTCCAACTTTACGTTCAGTCACGTGCGAGAAGTTTTTCAATATTTGCTAATGTTAATTTTTAAAGTACTTGAATTTGTTTTCTTATAAGCTACGTATCAAGTTGAATTTAAAGGAAGGAACATATTCTGCTAATTTTATATCATCTGTACTTTCTATGTTATCATTAATTTTAAATATATGAAAAATTAAACAGGTAACACTCTTCCTAACAGGAGAGCGAAAACGACATAAACCAGAAAGAAACTTCAATTATAGATTCTTACAACTAGTATCACGAAGTGACTTAATATATATATCGTATTATGAAAGTAATTTTATGTTTTTTCCTATTATAACACTGAATTGTAAATAGGTGACCAAAAATCTGGCAGAAATCATTCATTCTCTAAGTACACTACATAACATAATTCAGTAGTAATTAGTGGGATTAATAGCAATATTGATAGTATGTTTATTTAAAGTTTTTCAGTGACTCTTTTTTCATTAAACACGTAAAAAGTAAAGTCATGAACCCACAAGCAGTTTGGAACTACAGTTGCTAGAAGAATGTGTTTCAGAAGCCGGTAGGGACAAGAAGCTATCATAAATTCTAATTTTGCAATTTCTGTGTTGTTTACTTACAGAAATAATTAAAAGGTGGCACTGTGGTATTATATTCTTTTATCAAACACATAGAGACACGGTTTTCTTTAGATTGTGTTCCAAGGTCGTCTCGAGAACGGGACTGAACATTTTGACGAGTAAACAAAGCATATTTTCTCCATTCATTCTAACCCTAACTACAACCATTACATAAGTCATCAGGGGTTAAATATAAAGACCCACACACAAATATAATTTACCAAACCTCACTTCATTCAAAGGTAAGGCTTAATAATGCACTTGTGTCTTTTAAACGGGATAGCTACAGCCCTATGGGCAATAATAGAAGCTTTTTAATTTTAGGCCTATATTATATTTAACAACCAGCTCTATACTTTACAACTAGCTGTGTATGAACAAGGTAATTCTATATAACTTCGAGCTGTCCGTTCTCATTATATTCTGATGATTATGTTTCAGAACATATTTAAAATACCTAAGACATAAAACAGGATAAAATACGAACATATGAAAGTTAATGCTTACGTCGACGAGGGCAACGGTGTAGATTTGGTGTATCTGGACTTTCAGAAAGCATTTGACAAGGTGCCACATAAAATGTTTGTAAAAAATTCTTTCTATAGGTGTGGGAGATAAGTTAGCTAATTGGCTGGATGAAAAAAAAACAACAACAGAGGGTTCTTATAAATGGAATTCAGTCATACTGGATTAATGTCACAAGTGGGGTACTTGAGGGCTCAGTCTCAGGACCTTAGCTTTTTTTTTTACATCAATAACACAATGAAGGGAGGGTCAATAAATTACTTAAAGTTGGTGATCATATTAAGGTATTTAGTGCTGTGAAGAGGATGCTGCTGCTTTACAAAAGGATTTAAATCATTTAGTGAGTTGGGTGAATCAATGGCAGATGGGTTTTAATTATAACAATGTATGTGAGCTATCATAATTTAAATTATAAGATCATTTGGATGGAAATAACCTTAACAGTTTATTAACCTTAATATTGTCAAATGCTTTCTGAAAATCCAGATACACCAAATCTACATCTTCATCTACATAAGCAGTAACCTTTTCAAAGAATGTCAAAAGATTTGTAAGACAAAATTTTTCCCTTAGTGAAACCATGCTGACTATCCAATAAAATTATAAACTTTGTTAAAGCATCTTTTATCAGACTTTCCAAAACTTCTCCCACAATTCATGTAACACAAATAGGCCTGTAATTACTGGATGATAACATAGTGTTATTAAGAAATTTCAAAGGTGCATCTTTCTGTGAAAAAGTATCCCACGTTGCAACCACTTGTCTCCGACATTTAGTTTTGCGAATGATAACCTAAAACAGAAATCTCTGATTTTTAGTCATCATTTGTCGAACTTTTATTAACAGTACGTGGGTTTGTGAATTTCTTCTGATATAATATTCGAAATTTTAAAAAATGTAGAGGTTTCGAACTTAATCAGGCCTAGCCCAATGGATTTAGTGTCCATCTACTTATAAAAATAGGTTTCATCGTCTTGATTATAACTTGTCAACAATATTAATTTAGTTACGGTGCATTTTCTGTGATTGGGAGTTTATCGTTGGTAATCATTTATAACTTTTAGCACAGAAAATAAATAACTGAATTATTCCAAAACAAAATACAAGCGATAAACAGGTCTAGTGTTTGCTATGAAATATCTCTGTCGTCAATAACATTTCAAAAGCAGAAGGTATTAAAATAATAAAACTACGATCATTTACAATCGTTGTTAGACTTGAAACTACAATTTATCATATAGATACAAACCTCAGGACCAACCGACATAGTCTAAAGAGCGATTCCAACTGAGGTATATCTCCACTGTGTTACGTAATTAAGAGTATAACGTAAGAAATATTCTTAAAATTAACAGTCAATTTCATAATTATATTCCTTCGCACCCTTTCACTGATTTTAGATTTATCTTCTCACAAGAAGTGTATTTTACTTTTGTATAGATATTCACTTAATTTTTTTAATTATCACGTGGATTATCAGTACATTTTAAAATATTACCAAAGATTTCCGACGAGGATGGGATTCGAACCCACGCGAGCATAGCCCAATGGATTAGCAGTCCATCGCCTTAACCACTCGGCCACCTCGTCTTACGTTAATTTTTTTATATTGTTTATATTTCATTAGTTTTTGATATTTGATATGTCAATTACATTCAACAAATATAGCTATTGTTCGTAAGGGTTCTCAAAGAAGTGTTGAAACAACGAGCTTGGAGGCTTTTAACTCTTTAAAGTGAACTATAGCTGACTTATCCATTATTAAAGGAATATAAAAATATTTATATTCCAAAATATTTAAAAATATTATATTGGTTTCGTTTATCTACTTTTGTACTTCACTAAAAAAGTAAGGTAACTTTTCGATTAAACTAAATGTTCTAAAAGAATTTTCTAATTTACTACATCACACATTAGTATTTATATTATCACCAACTGAAATCTCAAAAATAAAATGAAGAGGTTCATTTAAACACTGTTAACAAATAACAGATTTAAAAACAAACTTATTTAATTTTCCTATTGAACGAGTAATGGTTAAATTGTAATAGGTAATTTATTACCTGTACACGAACGGTCTTACACAATCAGTCCTACATAATATAAGATGGTGAACCAAGAAGTTTGTGAAACAATTATTCGATAGTTTACACATATTTAGGCATTTTGTGTTTGATGAAAATATATGTTGAAAAGAGAACTACTTCGAGCAAAGAAACATTTTCCAGGTATTAATAAAAAAAAGTGGTTTTTAAAACTTCCTAACTTTGTGTTTATGTTCAATCACCCGTTAGAAGGTTTTCCATATTTTTTACTGGTAATTTTAAGGTACTTGAATTATATTCTATTTTAAAGGAATATATAATCGTATTAAATTTTGAAGTAACTTCAAATTTTGATTATAATTACTAGTATCAATAAGTAACTGAAAATATTTATTGCATTATAATTATTGATTTTGTGTTTTTAACTATTATAACACTGAGTGTTATGAAGTGATAAAAAAAGATGGGTGAAATTCGTTCTCTCAGATATCATTTCTGTATATTCCATATTTCATTCTCATTGGCTATATAAAAATTTCAAACGACATTCAATTTATTTATAATTCACATTTAATGGTCATTTTCAGTGTTTGCCTTTGAAACAACTTTAATTTGTAATCTTTTAAATTTTTTGGGGTTAGTCTCCGTATTTTCTTTAATATATTGGTAGGTCTGATCTCCTTTTTTTTAAAAACGCATTTCACGCATCGAATTTGCAATTCACGTAGATTCGATTAACCCTCGCCATTCGCTCTATTTGCCTAATGACCTCCATAATTTATTCCTATTTATTGTTTAAACGTTCTTTGCAATATTCAATTTTATGTTATTTAGAGTTTAAGCAATAATTACAACGTAAGTAAGTGGTCTTAACTAAAATATCACACAAGTAAGAAAGTAGACACATTGATACGTGTATGTTACGAAATTCACAAAGACATCTATACAGTTAACTTAGTACACTGAACAGTACAGTTCAGAGGTTTAATATTTGTATTTGTGCAACTCATAGCAGGATTATCTTACTTTTATTAATTATGAAAGAAAGTAGCAATACATTTGACACATAACAAAATATAACTTATTGACAACCTAAAATTAAGCCCGGATAGCTCAGTCGGTAGAGCGTTAGGCTTTTAACCTAACGGTCCAGGGTTCGAGTCCCTGTTCGGGCGGATTATTTTTTTAATTAATTGTATATCCAATATTGACTATTTACCTTATAATTAAAATGAACTGTTTAATGATACAAAACCGTTGGTTAATTGTTGTAATTTAACTCTTAATTTCTTTCAATAGATGTAACATGTAATAAATAATTTATTGACAAACATGAAATCGACGAATTATGTTGTAATTTATTTTTTTGCTGTTTTTATATTATTTACTATAATAATTTCGCCAACTTTGAAAATTCCTAGGCTCATATTTCAAAGTTTTGTTACAAGGGTGTTTTATAAAAAATTGATAATTAGTATCAAACAAAGTACAACTAGATTTGGCTTCTATTTTTCACGTTATATTATTCTTTAACTTTAAATTAAAAGAAAATAAATGGTATACCATGAATACATATTCCTGAATTATATTTTAATTAATTATATATATAATCTTTACGTGAAAAATTAATAACAGCGAAGAAAGATATGCTGAAAATATCTATTATTTTTCGTAAATTTGGTAAAATTAAACAAGTTAATAATGGATCAAGGTTAGAATAACAGAACGCCAGGTTAACGATATTTTATTAGGAAGGTGAATTTATTTTATATCTCTTCTATAGATTTGTTCTTTTTATTGTTGTTCACTCAGAGCTTGAAAAGCACGTTGTTCAGACCTACAGTTTCATTGTATATTTGAGACTTTAATAATTATTAGTTCAAATAGAGGGCAGCAAGGTAGTCAGGAATTATTAAACATAAGAAAGGAATGAAAAACTGTCCATTTTAAGTAAAAATGGTCTTTTAATTCTTTTTTATATATGTCCCGTCACACTTAAACCTTGATAAAAGATTTATTGATTATAAATTTCTCAATTTTTTGTGCTTCAAAATCCTTTTATTTTGTTTGTTTGCCCTAGCTTTAGACATCGCGAGTCGAAATGCGATTTCGAGCGCTAAAAGCCTACAGGCTTCCCGCTGAGCCACCGGGGGCGCTTCTAAAAAGAATGTATGTTTGTTGATTCGTTATGGATTTCGCACAAAGCTACACGAGAGCTATCTGCGCTAGCCGT
>NW_013669611.1:53180-59653 GCF_000517525.1 Limulus polyphemus
CACATAATAACGCCCCCCACGGCTGAAAGGTCAAGCATGTTTGATGTGACGGGGATTCGAACCCGCAGATTGCGAGTCGACCGCCTCAACCACCGCTTCTAAAAGAAAGAAAATGAAGACCATAGAAATACTTTTGAATGACCATTAATTTGATGTTGGACATTGTACTTGGGGAAAAATAAATCTCGCTTCCATACAATGTTTTTGATAGACGATATTCGCTTAAATAGTTGAACGTTTTTAAGAAGCAAACATTATTATGCTTGGCTTTAGCAGTGGTATATTAAGTTTTATAATTCTGTGTAAGTAGATCACAATAAAAAGTTTTATTATACTCCATATTTTCTTTTTGATGTTAATACAACATTTATAAGCGTACAAAAGTGGACAAAAAGCTCAATTAAAGCTGATTCGAAACTAGAAAAATCATTACTCTCTATGTATGTTTACGAATCTTGTTAAATTCTTTAGCGCAGTCGGAATTTTTAAAATAAGTTCACATTTAGTAATTAAATTCTCAGTATATTCATTTAATTATATTATTGACTAGGAGAAAAAATTAAATTGAAGATTCATAAATAAAATATATTACCATTGTAAATATAAAAGATGTGTAAAATTTCTAGAGGGCGCAACGTTGCTGGAGACCCAAAGTTTAATTAAACGCGGATAAATACCATAAAATATTTATTTATATTACTTGCAGAGGTAAAATTAAATGCACCTTATAAAATTTAAATAGAGATTTTCTTTATTGAAAGAATGCTATGCTAAAGTTAAAAAGCCTCAAATGTTTGATTAATTAGATTTTGGTTTGGTTGTTGTTGAGCGCAAAGCTATATCCACCACACGTATCCAAACCCGAATTTTAGTGTTGTAAGTCCGTAGACTTACCGTTAAGTCACGGGAGGGGGGGGGGCGAGTAATTAGATTTAAGAGCTTTTTGAACAGATATGAGATTCAAAATAGATATCATATTAAAATGACAACCAAAGCGTGTAAAATATTTAAACATTCAGGTGATTAGATTGAAAACTTGTTGTTTTTCTTAATATATGGTTTGCTCGTTTAATTTGGGGAAATTTTTACTTATATAATACTAAGCATTAAAACGATGGAGTGTGTTTCTCAAACAAAAGAAAAGAAAGAAAACAGTGACTAAGATTATAGCCATTTTTAGTTCACATCCAAAAGATTAAACTGTGATCAGGCCCAATGATTGTCTTAAAAATTAGTCTAAACTATATTTGTATTCATTTTTAGGTTAACACTCTTAGGTTAGTGCGGATTTCAAACCAGAGCCGTGTTAAACCAGAATTGTAAATATATTTTTGTTTGCCACGGTTCCCAGGAGATCTTTTGTTCAAAACCAGTTCTCGTCAGTTGGGCTGGATATGATGGAAGACAAAAAAAAAAGCTAAAATACTAAACGGGGGTGACAAGAAAGGCAATGCTCCCCCCCAAAAAAATTAGAAAAATCTAACAATAAAGTACCAGTTTTACGCTTTTACGTTATGTGCTGTAAATACTACGCAACAGAGCACTTTCACTGTAAATCTATATAATCGAGTTCTCTCTCATTGTCTACGGTAACACCAGAATTCTCGTTCTGATCTTGGAATGTTGCAAGTTATAGTTACGTATATAAGCAGCAAAGTTATTAGATTATTCAGTCCTGCGTGTCGGTTTTGATGGTAATGTCGTACTAACTTTGTCAGTTAATCTACTCCACTGGCATTACCATTCTTGTCAATGTTAGTGAGTGTAATTTGACTTACCTGTTTCATATCGTTATGAACAACACCAAAATCTGCCTCCAAAATTCGAGTGTCTTTCTTGGTCAAAGCCAGTTCTATCCTACTAATAACTGTCACATCCTTGTCATTGTGAATCTAACAGAATGTTACCGAACAATCGCGCCGTGGGTACGCTATAGAAGTAACTGTAAGTTCCTGGTACTTGGTGAGACAGGAGTGGTCCAAAAGCGCAAGAGTGACAGTGGGTGCTCATGATAAGCTGTCTTCCATCTAGTCTATCAGTTTCAAAATTCGGGACGGCTATGTTGAATTAGACCTTGTGTAGCTTCGCGCGAAAATTCCTAAAATTATAAATATGGTCAGCAGAAGTTCTGAAGAGTACCAACAGATAGGGAAGCTATGAAGAGTACCAACATATAGTGAAGTTCTGAAGACTACCAACAGATAGGGAAGTTCTGAAGAGTACCAACAGATAGGGAAGTTCTGAAGAGTACCAACAGATAGAGAAGTTCTGAAGAGTACCAACAGATAGGGAAGCTATGAAGAGTACCAACATATAGTGAAGACCTGAAGACGGTACTCTTCAGAACTTCCCTATCTGTTGGTAAACAGATAGGGAAGTTCTGAAGAGTACCAACAGATAGGGAAGTTCTGAAGAGTACCAACATATATGGAAGTTCTGAAGAGTACCAACAGATAGGGAATTTCTGAAGATTATCAACAGATAGGGAATTTCTGAAGAGTACGAACAGATAGGGAAGTTCTGAAGAGTACCAACATATATGGAAGTTCTGAAGAGTACCAACAGATAGGGAAGTTCTGAAGAGTACCAACATATATGGAAGTTCTGAAGAGTACCAACAGATAGGGAAGTTCTGAAGAGTACCAACAGATAGGGAAGCTATGAAGAGTACCAACAGATAGGGAAGTTCTGAAGAGTACCAACATATAGTGAAGTTCTGAAAACTACCAACATATAGTGAAGTTCTGAAGACTACCAACAGATAGGGAAGTTCTGAAGAGTACCAACAGATAGGGAAGTTCTGAAGACTACCAACAGATAGGGAAGTTCTGAAGAGTACGAACAGATAGGGAAGTTCTGAAGACTACCAACAGATAGGGAAGCTATGAAGAGTACCAACAGATAGGGAAGTTCTGAAGAGTACCAACAGATAGGGAAGTTCTGAAAGGGAGAATGTCATCGAGAATTTTTTTTAAAGTCGTTGAAAAAAGTAACGAGGGGAAAAAATGTAACTAAAGGAAAGTACCTAAATTTTTATTACAGAGAGTGGAAAGAGGATGTACGAAGAGAGCATGCGCTAGCTTACCAAAATATAACTAATGACAAACACCTGTACGTATTCTGTCAGACTGGTGTGTAGAAATAAGTTTTTAAACTGGTGTTATATGCAATAATATTCATTTCACCCACAACATTATCAAACAGTAAAATCAACTAGAACATGGGAAAGAAATTAAGTCATTATAACTTTCAAATTCACTTTTAATAAACGGCCATATTAAATGGTGTGTAATCTCTGTATTTTCCTAAGTTGGTCATTCTCACTTTATATGACGAGGTGGCCGAGTGGTTAAGGCGATGGACTGCTAATCCATTGGGTTCTGCCCACGTGGGTTCGAATCCCATCCTCGTCGTTATTTCTTAAACATCGTGGTTGTCGTCGTTTTATATAAAATTGTAGTAATTTGACATAGTTTATTCGTTTCGTTGGTCTTGTTTGCTTATTAAGCACAAACTACACAAAGGGTTATCTGTACTCTGACGGATATAGAATTTTTATTTTATTCGTGGCTAGTGTTTAGTTTTAAATGGAAAGAAACTTTCCTCAACTGGGGTGTTCAGAGATATTAGTATCCCCCTTCGCCCCACTCGTTTGATTGTTTGTTTGTTATGGATTTCGCGCAAAGCTACACGAGGGCTATCTGTGCTAGTCGTCCCTAAAAGACTAGAGGGAAGGCAGCTAGTCATCACCTCCCACCGCCAACTCTTGGGCTACTCTTTTAGCAACGAATAGTGGGATTTACCGTCACATTATAACGCCCCCACGGCTGAAAGGGCGAGCATGTTTGGTGTGACGGGGAATCCGAACCCGCGACCCACAGATTGCGAGTCGAGCACCCTAACCACCAGGTCATGCCGGGCCCGCCCCGCTCGTGAAGATTAGTTTGATTAAAGCGGTTTTCTTTAAATAACTGTATTAGGTTATTCATCTTGATTTAAATTTCTCTCTACGACCTGGTGAAGGCAGGGATGGCGAAGTGAAGGGAAAGACAGGTATCGAAATCCGGCTTCTAGCATTATAAGCCCGTAGACATGCCGCTGTGCCACGGGAGGGGGCATTTATTTATTGTACTTGCAACTAAAGAAAATGTAAAATATCTAAGTTTGTATTTCTTTGATCATCGTCATTAAGTTACTATTGATACTGCCCCCAAATCCAGAAACCGAAATAACGAGTAATATGTTTTGAAACAAAATGAACATCAAAGCATAGTAGTAACTACAAATCCAAAGAATTTTCGCCACCTGGTGGCTCAGCTGTAAGTCTGAGGGCTTCTAACGCTACAGCTGTGGTTTGAATAATTGCGGGAGACACAGCACAGATAGCCCATTATGTACCTTTCTGTTTACTAACAAACACATCAACCAAAGATATTTCAGTACGTTTGGGGTTTTGGTGGGTGGTCGTGAATACTATAAGAGTAACGCTGAAATCCCGCTATTCGGTCAGATAAGAGTTGCTGAAGATTTGGCCATGGGTGCTGTTGACTAGCCGCCTTCCCTCTGGTCTATCAGATAATCCTTGTGTAACTTTGCACGGGAACTGTTAAAACAAACTAAAGCGTAATTCCTATTCTTGCAAGCATAAGTTTGTTTTTTTGTCGTTGAGAGCAAAGCTACACAGTGGACTGTTTGTGTTCTGCTCATAGCGGGTGTCCAAGCCAGATCTTTAACGTTATAAGCCCTCAAACTTACCGCTGAGCTACCGGAGAAGGGGGGAGGGGCACATAAAGTAAAAAAAAAAAACAAATGTGCATGGAACTTGTAAGCACGAACATCTGAGTAAAACTAATCACTTTCAAAGTACTTAGTTATAAGGTGTTAGAAGTGAAAAACATTTTCATCCACCCAGAAGGCTTGGTTGAAAACTGTTTAATGGTTTGAATTCTATTCACTGTTCATTGTACACTTTTGAGTGAAAATTTAAATATTGAATACAATACAACGATGTGAAATGCCCAAGCTGACCAGGAATAATTAAAATCACGTTTGGCTTTGGATGGATTTTCTTTACAGATTTCTAATCAATCGTGCAATGTCAAATAGAATTTTAGTAACGCTTTTTGTCTGTCATCAATTTAGCCGAACTGCGCTATATGTGTATTACAGTTATATACATATAACGTATATGTAACTATAGTGTAAAGTTTAATTAATTCTGCGGAGGTGGTCCTGGTTAAATCAATTTAACCATTAAAGTTGCAGTTTCGTATGAAACAAATCCTTCTATACAACCACAGGTGTTAAAATGCTTATATAGAACCACGGGTATAACAAATTCTTCTAGAACTAGAGGTGTAAATTTTTTGTCTAGAACCACATGTGTAAAAATACTTCTATAGAACCACTGTTTAAAATTTATTTTAGAACCACAGAGATAAAAATCTTTATATAGAACCGCAGGTGTTAAAATGCTTATATAGAACCTCAGGTATAACAAATTCTTCTAGAACTAGAGGTGTAAAGAAATTTTCTAGTACCACATGTGTGAAAATCCTTCTATAGAACCACAGGTGTTAAAATGCTTTTAGAACCACAAATGTAAAAAATGCTTATATAGAACCACAGGTGTAACAAATGTTTTTAGAACCAAATAGATAAAAAAATGATTCTAGAACCACATGTGTAAAAAACGTTTCTAGAATGAAGCGTGTATAAAAACGTTTCTAGAACCACAGGTTTAAAAAACGCTTACACAGATACATAGGTGCAACAAGTGTTTCTGGAACCAATGGTGTAAAAAATATTTCCAAAAACACAGATATAAAAAAATAATAAATCACATGTGTAGAAAATGTTTCAAGAACCAAAGGTCGAAAAATAGTTCTAGAACCACATGTGTAGAAAATGTTTCAAGAACCAAAGGTCGAAAAATAGTTCTAGAACCACATGTGTAGAAAATGTTTCCAGAACCAAAGGTCGAAAAATAGTTCTAGAACCACATGTGTAGAAAATGTTTCCAGAACCAAAGGTCGAAAAATAGTTCTAGAGCCACATGTGTAGAAAATGTTTCAAGAACCAAAGGTCGAAAATAGTTCTAGAACCACATATGTAGAAAATGTTTCCAGAAGAACAGGTGTAAAATATTCTTCTATAACCACAGATTAAAAACGTTTCTAGAACCACAAGTGTAAAAAAAGAGATGCTTTATAACCATAAGTGCAAACAAGAAGAAATCCTCCATAGCCGCGGCACTTGAAAGTTCTTTAGGCAGGAATAGAGTAAATTGATTTAGAATACCTTTTTTTTTCTTTCTCTTTTTATTAGCTATATTTTTGCGCCAGCAATACCAAGCTTGGGGCGCGCACATACCCGAGTCGATCTTATTAATCATCAGGACCTCTACCAGCCTACCCTCAAATTTAAATATTTGTAGGCACGATTAGAATAAATTAATATATGAGATCTTGGAC
>NW_013669611.1:60653-63118 GCF_000517525.1 Limulus polyphemus
TAGAGAAGATAAGACATTTCTAAAATATAATTTGATTGATGAAAATAAGTAAACGTTCGTATTACTTGTACATAGCATATCTTTTTTTATTAAAATCTCGTGTAGGAACAGATTTTTGCCATAAATATATCACTGTCTTATCTTTGATTCTTGATATGAACTCATTTGATTGCTAGTTCTAGATAACATACGACATCTGTCAAATCACACAGCATTAGATTATGAGAGGAGCTTCTTATAATGTTTCGAATGTCTTTCGGAATCAGTTACGCTCCACAAACCATCAGGTCTAGTTGAGAAGTTACATTTGACACGTGCTAGAATGTCATGTATATTTCATAACACCAGAGCACGAGGCTTTGCCATGTATGACGCTAAATAAATAGTTTAACTACAAAACAGTGCTAGTAACTTTGGCAACACCGAGCGCTAATAATTGACTCTGCGGTTGTTTCTCGGCAGTGCTAACCAAGATTTTATTTTTTCTCGTTTAAAAAATTTCACATCTGTGATTTCTTTGCCAATGCTCTACCAGGCTTTCTCTCTCTCTCTCTCTTTAAGGTCACAGATGTGGTATCTTCAAAATCTGTAGTCAAGGCTGATCTGATAGTGGTAATACCTAAACTGTATCCCACTATAAGTTAAGCCGGCACTGAAAGAGGAAAATTGTAATTTTATGTGAATGAAATTAATAGGTTTTTCTCATTTTTTAATATTATTTCAACCATTCCACTGTACGATTTGTTTGTTTGTTTGTAGTTAAGCCCAAAGCTACACAGTGGACTATCTGTGCTCTGCCCACCACGGGTATCGAAACCCGGATTCTAGCGTTGTAAGTCCGCAGACATACAGCTGTGCCACTATTAACGGTTAGAGTATTTTTACAACTCAATTTGCGAGAAGAAGAAAGTGATAATATATGAATATCCCCCTATGATAGGCTTAAGTACTCTTCTAAGCGTGTAATATGAAATATAGGAAATTTAGATTTTATAAATATGTATCCATACAGAAGCGATAATCTGTGTGGCAAGTAGTTTACTTATTCCATGTTTTTCACAAGAAGTCTTTTCGCGCTTCTAAACACTTCAGGGTTCAGTCGTGGCTAAGTTAGCATGCCAGAATATAGATCCGAGGGTCTATGGCTCGCGTCCCGTTGCCGTAAAAACATTCGCGCTACGCACATCGTGGCATTGAGTACGCTATAAATTCAAATTCCCCTGTTCGATTAGAGTAGCCAAAGTGTCGGCGGTGTGTGCTTTTGACTTTTTGCCCCCCTCGTAGTCTATCAGTTCAAAATTAGATACTATCCGAAACAAAATGCTTCAGTTATATAAAACAGGACATAAGCAAAATAAGACCCATAAGGAATTTATCAATATGTATACGTCAGACTGATAAAATAGCTAGTCCCTGTATGCAAGAATAAATACCCGATTAATTCCCTCAGGAAAAAAAAAAAAGAATATGGAAACATATATTTTATCAAAAGACTAACTTGTAGGCATTTTCCTGAAATATTTAAAAATATCATTAATTCATTTCACTCTTCTTACTCATTGTAACACAGGCCAACAACTCAAACAGTCGATGGATTATTTGTACGTCGCATATTGTTCAGATAATTCATTTGTCAACCGCTAGGGGGCTTCCGAGATTTTACCTTGTAGAGTAAATCACTGGGTTTGTGAAAAGAATAAATTAATTTGATTTAATGTGGTTGTTGTTGGGTTTGTTTGTTTGTTTTTAGCGCAAGATCTACACAATGGGCTACCTGTGCTCTGTCAACCGCGGGGAATCGAACCCCAGATTTAATCGTCGTAAACCCATAAACTTAAAAGTGAATTTGAACTTTCATGCTGGCTGTAGGCTTTTAGTGAATCCATTCGAATACTTAAACAAATCTGAAATTAAACTTTTTTTCGGCTTGTTTGTTTGAAATTTCGCACAAAGCTACACAATGGGATGTTTATGCTGTGTCAACCATGGATATCTAAACCAGGTTTTCAGCGTTATAAGCCTTCAGACTTACCGCTGTGCCACGAAAGAGAGGGGGGCTCAAGAGAAGTTTAACTGAATAGTATTCGACTGCATATTTAGATGTATAGGATAGAAACTGGAACTTTTAACCTGAACAGAACTTATGCACACGTAAAGACAAACGTCTAAGGTTCGAGTGCAGCCTTCCCTAATTTTGAATCACTGACCGGAAGGAAGATAACTAATCAGCAGCAGCGTCGCGACAAGGTTTTTACTGTCACTTTTATAACGCGGTCACAGCTGAAAGTGCAGGAAAAACACTAATCAGCAGCAGCCGTCGCCACAAGGTTTTTACTGTCACTTTTATAACGCGGTCACAGCTGAAAGTGCAGGAAAAACACTAATCGGTAGCACCCGTCGCCACAAGCTTTTTACTGTCACTTTTATAACGCGCTCACAGCTGAAAGTGCAGGAAAAACACTAAT
>NW_013669611.1:64118-66514 GCF_000517525.1 Limulus polyphemus
CTCGCACGGCACTTACTTCACTGGCTTTAGGGGGATGGCGAGATGGTGTATCTGCGCACCATTCTCCATCAGGTCTACTGAAAATGGGCGATTAGTAAAACGTTCTTTTCACTACATTAAAATATATAAATAAATGTAGAAAGTCACCTATGACTAACTGTCATGGTGACAAAATCTTGGTGGTTATAACTGTCTTTTCACTCTGGTATTTTTCTTACATTATTCTGACTCAAAAAGCCCGCCTATGACTAACTGTGTGTTGTTTCGTTACGAGATGTCTAGTATCATATTTTCCGCATTTTGAAGATTGTTAGCAAGGGAGAAAGCTGTCATGTCTTGTTCAACCTTCGGCAACCTTACGTACACGTCATAATCTTAGCTGTTAGTATTTATATAAAAGACGAATTCCTTAGAGCTGTAAAATTTATGCGGGTAGATGACGCTGATAACCATGGATTTGTCATATTCGCAGAGTATTGAAAACTCGTGCTAGTAGTCTTAGGTCGTGCGAAGTGACAGAAACAATACAAGTTCACAACTTACTTTTGGATAACGCAAGCTAAGTATAAAATGTAAATTATAAACAGAGAAACAAAAATTCCACCTGAGGTTAGGCCTAATCTATAACAGCATGTAGTAAGTAAGACAAGTTGGTTGCAGACTAAAGAAGTGTGAAATTTAAATTATAAACAGAGAAACAAATATTCCACCTGAGGTTAGGCCTAATCTATAACAGCATGTAGTAAGTAAAACAAGTTGGTTGCAGACTAAAGAAGTATGAAATTTAAATTATAAACATAGAAACAAATATTCCACCTGAGGTTAGGCCTAATCTATAACAGCATTTAGTGAGTAAGATAAGTTGGTTGTAGACTAAAGAAGTGTGAAATTTAAATTATAAACTTTAGAAACAAAAATTCCACCTGGGGTTAGGCCTAATCTATAACAGCATGTAGTAAGTAAGACAAGTTGGTTGCAGACTAAAGAAGTGTGAAATTTAAATTATAAACATAGAAACAAATATTCCACCTGAGTTTAGGTCTAATCGATAACAGTATGTAGCAAGTTGGTTGCAGACCAAAATAGGCGAATTTCTAAGTTGATTACAAATAAAGATCAGTTAAAATCATGATATGATCTATAATCTTAACCAAACAGATCAATAACAATCTACAGTGTGATAAGAAAGAAACAAGCTGTAATCTAAAGGATTAGAAGAGAAAGATTTATAAACACACATCGAAAGAATCAAATGAAAAGTGAAGGTTTTGACAGAATCTCCTAACGACGTTTGCTGCAAATGCATGTAAAATCTGATACCGTGTAACCTTTGAAACACATTAAAAGCGAGTTACTGAAACTAAAAACAAAACCTCACATGGAGTGATATTTGCAAAGTCTTGTTTTTCTTGAAGCTTTCAAAGAGAACTTTAAGATATTTTTTGACTTTCCCACCAATTTCAGTCAGCCAGAATTATTATTGATATTTATCTACATTTGTTGAACGTTGTTTCGTGTTATATTCCAAATATCGATATATGGCAGCTACTCATTTTTTTAATACAAATAATCGCATTTTCACTATACATTACATCATCACTTACATAGACATAAATATAACATATACTGTCGAGAATTAGTGATACAAGACTAAACTTTATTTTATACATTCATACAACACGAATTACACACAAAAAGTGTTATTGAATTAACAGAAAAAGTATCTACTAACTTTAGTTATCACTACAAAGACTTTACTTGGTTGTGTGAAAGAGCAATATTGGCACCGAAAAATGTGACAGTTAATTCTATCAACCAACAACTACTCCAAAATATTCCAGGGAATCCTTATATTTACAAATCAGTTATCGATCAAAATGAAGTTGTCAACTATCCAACGGAGTTTCTAGATTCTTTGGAATTTCCAGGATTGTCTCCTCACCAACTACAACTTAAAGTTGGAGCTCCTATAATGCTTCAACAGAATTTAGATCAGCTTAAGCTCTGCAATGGTACCAGATTAATAATAAAGGCATTACAGCCTCATGTCATTGAAGCACAAATTCGAACTGGCTGTGGCAAGGGTGAAGAAACTTTTATACCTAGGATACCTCTAATAACATCAGAGATGCCGTTTCAGTTTAGGCGCTTACAGTTTCCAGTAAGATTAAGTTTTACCATGTCGGTCAACAAATCGCAGGGACAAACAGTGAAAGTTGTTGGGCTACAATTACGAAAAGACTGCTTCTCTCATGGTCAACTGTATGTAGGATGCTCTAGAGTAGGAACAGCTAACAATCTTTATGTATACTCTCATTTTGGAAAAACATGCAATGTTGTATATAAAGAAGTATTGTAAATTCTAATTTCAAATAAAGCTTTGTTTGATTAAATGC
>NW_013669611.1:66535-76992 GCF_000517525.1 Limulus polyphemus
AGCTAGTTATATAATACATAAAAAAGCCAGTGCGTTTTGGTAACAATGCATTCCAACAATGACTTTTATGTCAGTTTGCTAAGCAACAAAAGTATATAGTTTAAAAACTAAAGTTAAAGCTTCTTCAGTTAAATGCAACTTTTTACTGTTTTTAATTCTAATCAAAACATTATTTTTGCTTCCTAACAAAAAAAAAACGTTTTTCGCGAATATTCCAAATGATAATATCCAGCGCGAAAAATGCGTATCTTTGAGATAAGAAGACGAAGAATCAAAGTGACAACAAGAACAAATGTTTAGGTTTCTGTTTGAAGTAAGTGGATGAAGCAAGATAGTTTAATATATCAACATTTTTAGTAAACTTCGGTGTTTTAGTTATTTCAGGGTCACGTGTCATAGGTGTTATA
Source organism: Limulus polyphemus (assembly GCF_000517525.1). NCBI lineage: Eukaryota > Metazoa > Arthropoda > Merostomata > Xiphosura > Limulidae > Limulus > Limulus polyphemus. The sequence continues at coordinate 66,943 of NW_013669611.1, forward strand.
ATATTCTTACCTCAATTCTGATTTTTTAATGAGTTTAAATCTGTTATTTCTGTCAGGGCTCACGTGTTAAATTATTAGTTAATTATTTCAATTATTTAAAACTGCATTAATGGGAATGTTTTTCCTGAAAATATATAGTTACTAATGTCACATTGTGATGTGTCCCATATATTTTATAAGAACACTTAAATTTAATTCTGCACGTGCCATCCACCATGGTAGTTCCAGGCATGGTCTTGGTATTTAGCGTACTTAGCCAATGAGTCAGAGGGTTCATGTCCCGTTGCCACAATAACATTTTTGGCACTTTTAGGCGGCTGATGTGCCATAAAAGTCACAGCCCAATCCCACTGTTCGGTCACACAAGAATATCGTCGAAAAGTTAGCTGTTGGTGCTGTTGATCAGCTATCTTTTCTGTCACTTAATCCATCAGTTTGAAATCAGAGACGGCTAAAAAAAGATAGCTTGGTGTAACTCTGCTTAATGAACAAGTGTCAAATATTGACTGACGTTCACGTTCATTACACACCTCCTGATGTGTACTCTCTCTCGGTGCAGCGTAAAAAAAAAAGTTCTCTGTGTTCTAGGATATTGCATACAGTGTTTGGAATAAAATAAATAAAAATAAGATACTAGTGATCTCCTCGAGTTATTTTTAGTAAAATAATTCTTTGATAATAAAATATTTCTAATCGGTTTGGAGTTATGAAATTCTTATAAGCGTTAGAGTTTTTAAAAGAATTTAAATATATTTAAAGATTTAACAGTAATAGTTTTGTTTGCTTCGGGTGTTTGAGCACAACTACACGAGGGATATCTGCCCTAATTTGGAACTGAAAGGCAGCCGGTACAGAAAACTGAGTTGTATTTATTATTCACCGGCTACTACAAACGTAAGCACGAGTATAGAGATCTTTGGGATTGGTCAATTGAAAAGATGACGGAGCTCAGTACTGAGTCAACCCTGGAGGACTTTTGTTACATCTAAGTTTCTGAATTAGTACCGTTTTTTTAAACTACACTAAACTATGGATAATCGTTATACGCGACTAATATACTCAGAAAGTTTCATTTTTTTATCTCAGTTGAAGGGGTATGAAATATTTCAATATGAAAACTATCTTATTTTAAAAACGAGCTTACACGACGAAAAGTCTTACGCGTGGTTGATATAGTTTAAAACAGTTATTAATAGGCCTTGCTTCCTTCCGGTGGAACACCTTTAAGTTTGCGAACTTATCATGGGATTCGATTCCTCGTGGTGGATACAGCAGATAACCCAATGCGGCTTTGCTCTAAAACAAACAAGCAAAAATAAGTCTTGCACGAAAAATTAAGCTCGCATAACAAGTCAACATGTGTCAATGACTGAACATTTCTGTTTGTGTTTAAGAGCAAAGCTACACAATGGGCTATCTGCGCTCTGCCCACCGTGAGTGGGGAACCCCAATTTTATAGCACTAAGTCCTCGAGCTTATCGTTGAGCCACTGGAGAGCCAACATGTCTGAATATTGGTTCCATTTTGTGTTAGTCAATTTTCTACTATTATACACTCTTTTGAGTCGTTTTTTTTTTTTGTCATAGATTTGTTTTAACATGGTTTGCATACAAGTTTATGATCGTGTCATCACATACGCCAGCCAAACCTCTGTAAATAAAACACCCGTTAGTTAGCTATACTTATTGTTAGGTTGGTCTTTAGCTTCGCTCTAACTACATAGTTTGCTCTGATAGAAAAGTAATGTTAATTAGTCAGACTGTATGGTATTAAACAAATGGACCATAATATACTCAGACATGGAGTAGGTGTAAGTTGTGCTGTTTTAGTTGTTATTCTAATAGACCATAATATACTCAGACATGGAGTAGGTGTAAGTTGTGCTGTTTTAGATGTTATTCTAATGGACCATAATATTCTCAGACATAGAGTAGGTGTAAGTTGTGCTGTTTTAGTTGTTATTCTTAGGAACCATAATATTCTCAGACATGGAAGAAGTGTAAGTTGTGCTGTTTTAGTTGTTATTCTAATGGACCATAATATCCTCAGACATGGAGTAGGTGTAAGTTGTGATGTTTTAGTTGTTATTCTAATAAACCATAATATTCTCAGACATGGAAGAAGTGTAAGTTGTGCTGTTTTAGTTGTTATTCTAAACACTTATTAGTGAAGTCAAAGAAGAATATATAATAATATATAAACCACACTATTTTGCTATATCCAGTGCCGACGACGCCTTTCGTCCAATACCAGGGCTCATCATCAATTTCATGAAAATCTGTTATTGTCTGAACTAGATTCAGTAAGTAGATTATAATCATCAAGTTTATTTAATTCATTTACAAATCAGAAGGAGATTAAGAATTAATAACTCAATATTATTCATTTATTTATTACTTTTTAACATAGATTAATTATTACTTTATTTGAATTAATTTTACTTTTATTCAGAAGAACTACCGAACCAGCAAGCTAGCCTTCTTGTTCCCGAAAGGGATAAAAACAAACCGCAACGTCAACGTTAGAAAATATTTTAGTAATTCTAAGAACTTATGAGCGAAAGTATACACTGTCATCGAGCTGCGACAGATAATAATTCATTTTAAAAGTATCAGAAGATCAAGGATGGGCTTTCTTAAATAAATGTGTTTCTTTTGTAAAATCTTTAAATATCCACCAGATATAAGGCGATTGTTTTATATAAAATAGGTTTACCAAGCACTATAGCACTACAAATCAATTTTTCACTTCAGTAGTGAAGAGGAGGCACATCTCAAGAGATGTTTTAATGTGAAGGAGTTAAGAAAAGAAATGCTTATCAGTTACAAACTTTTCTTTTCTGTAACTTGCCTCTTCTTATACACTATTGTTTTTTTATCTTGTTCATTAAAAACACTTTATTCACAGTTTCGTAACTATTATTCATGAAACAAATAACAATTTGTATGATGTAAGGATGGCAATGCCAAAAAGTACAGAAGCAAGGTAGGGATGAATACACAAAATCATACATAAGTAGCCAAATCATTCCATTAATAACTTTTTTCTATCAGTTGCATGAATTCGGCCTTGAATAAAAGCATTTAAACTAAATTGTGCTATACAGTCTTACAGTGGCTAATAACCATAAACTTGTAAGATTTACTCAGTACTTGTTTGTTTTTAAATTTCGCGGAAAGCTACACGAGGGCTATCTGCGCCAGCCGTCCGTAATTTAGCAGTGTAAGACTAGAGGGAAGGCAGCTAGTCATCACCATCCACCGCCAACTCTTGGGCTACTCTTTTACCAACGAATAGTGGGATTGACCGTCACATTATAACGCCCCCACGGCTGAAATGGCGAGCATGTTTGGTGAGATGGGGATTCGAACCCGCGACCCTCGGATTGCGAGTCGAGCGCCCTAACTACCTGGCCAGGCCAGGCCTACTCAGTACTCACTGGCTACTTATGTAAGCATTTTTGTATGGTTTTGTGTATTCATCCCTACCTTGTTTCTATATTTTTTTGACATTGCCATACCTGCATCATACTTAATTTTTGCAATTTCTTTTGTTACTTATCTTCCTTCTTTTTTTAAATCACTTTCATTGAGGTAATTTGATAAGTGAACATTTGTTTATTGTTAAATGGTAATATACATTGTTAGTACGATACCAGTTTGATAATTTCTCTAATTTTGGATTATTTCGGGGTCCAGTGATACTGGAATGGTTCCTCAAGGTTGGTACGAGTTCCCCTGAGCACTGGACCAACGTTAAGAGCACATTTACAGAACCCATGTCTTCCAACCTCATCACAACTCGCTGTATGTACATACAATAGACTCCACCACATGTTAGGGTCATGTCCACTAATGGGGAGGACATCATAGAGATCTAAGGCCATGAAATATGATATCACGCATACAAACACAGCTGCCAGGCTCAGCCCCTCTGAAAATTTGAAGAAAAGTAGACCACTATATTTTGATAATTAAGAAACTGGTGTTTTTAGACATCAATAACATGTACACAGATCTGCCAGTTGCATGAATGCTTGGTCTTCTTGATACCTTGAATATAAATTTTGATTGTTCTTACTTTATTTATTTATTTTTACTGAAATTGTTTTAGCAGATATCATGTTTGTGAATGAAGTCACAAATGATCGTTATATAAGAACAATTTCTACTGCCCTCTAGCGACCAGAAACGAAACTGTTATTTACGAAACAAATAAATAATATATGCATATAAACTGAATTCACTGCTAAGTAGTAGTTTTGCTTTTTATTATTTCCCCACAAAAATACATGTGGTATAAGAACAGAATAATACTACTATTATACAAGCTGTGAAACACTCGGTAACTACAATTAGGTGCTCAAATAAGGCTACAACTCAACTTTAACAGTTATTTCTAAGCGTCATATAATAATAGATTGAATGCGGCAGCCATTCTTTTTCTCGGTCCATCCCTACAAACTTAGCAGTACCGTACTGGGTGACAGAAACGAAAAACAAAAGTGATTTTTTTTATTCTACCATTTCCGTACTGTAGTAATGGAACATTCTTTTCTTGGAGTCGCAGGTGTTTTCTGTAGACGAATGCATACATATTCCTCTACATCAAATATATAACACAAGTCTAACCTCAACCCAACTTCTTGTCTGATATATTGGATTAGTCTTTACTTTACCATGTTGTCATCTTGTTTCATCGTCTCAATATTCAGCGTGGGCAAAGCTTTCAGGATTGTAGTATATTTTGATCCATGCCCGTTGATCTTCTTAAGTTCCCATGACAATCTATGATCATACAAAGCAACCAAAAATAAATATTAAGCTCAATAATATTCCATCTCTTCACTTAGCCAATTTGAACTAATAATGGAATCGGTTTCTATAGCAACGCACTTGACATGTCTCTTCCAATGTAAAAAAAAACATCTTTCATAACATTTCGAAAAAAAGCTCAAGCTTTTAGTAAAAAATTGTAATCTTATTTTTCGTGTTTATTGTGATAACTAAAATAAGAACTTAATTCTCAAAGCGTTTTTGGACAAAAGGGGAACTATTTTAACTTGTTGTTGTTGTTCATCTTATTCCGCAGAATAAATAAATATTACGACGAAAATCTGCATTTGAATTACAATCCACTAGTTTAATCAAATGTTGTATCCTTACACAAAATGCTGTTACGTTAGAATCATAAACTATCAGAATTAACATTTTCTTGTAAAGATTTCTGTTGTTGGGCGTATTCTTTTGGGACTATTTTTTTATTGAATACAAAGTCCAATACGGTTAATGATGGCAAGAAAATTTTATTTCCTTTACTATAGGCTCTACTTTTAAACGATTTCACAGAAGTAATATTTAGCCTAACTTCCCGAAAAACGTTAAATAGTCACTTACTTGTTACTTTTTCGTATCTGTAGTACTTCGTATCTTTATTACGTCACCGAAACACAAACCAATGACAATCACAATAGGGCAATAATTTGTTCAGACAGCCGGGCTTTCAGTTCAAGTACAGTCGGATTTAGACCAAGCATCAAAGAGAGGCTGAACGTTTCTGGTGTTGTGCTACAGTTTTTTTTTTAATCCAGCTCATCCGAAGTACGTGTTTCTTTGGAGAGCACGTTGCACGTACCTCAACATGTTTCAGATGTTATACTACCTCTGTTTGTCTGTGATCTTTATCGGAGTTGGGGTCTTAAAGACCTGGGAGGGTCAGGTGACATTTGACCTCTTCCTACAAAGTTCTTAGCATCACTGAATCGTCTCACGCGCTGCTCATCATCCCTACTATTGTTTTTCGCAGTTCCATCAATCTTCACTCCAACCATTTTGTATGATTAACTAAAACAAACATAGTTTATCAGTAATTAACTATTATCAGTAATCAACTTGTCTAACTCTTAATAGATCTTAGTTGTAGTCAACTGATAGCTAACAGTTTTAAAAGTAGTAACACTTGACTAAGCTAGACCAGCTTACCAATAATTAACTATTAACAGTTACGTTCTAGTGTAGTAATTCTTGTCTGAAAGTTACTACAACTTACCAATAATTAACTGTTAACAGTTACATTCTAGTGTAGTAATTCTTGTCTGAAAGTTACTACAACTTACCAATAATTAACTGTTAACAGTTACGTTCTAGTGTAGTAATTCTTGTCTGAAAGTTGCTACACATTACTAGTAATTAACTGTTAACAGTTACCTTCTGGTGTAGTAATTCTTGTCTGAAAGTTACTACAACTTACCAATAATTAACTGTTAACAGTTACGTTCTAGTGTAGTAATTCTTGTCTGAAAGTTACTACAACTTACCAATAATTAACTGTTAACAGTTACGTTCTAGTGTAGTAATTCTTGTCTGAAAGTTACTACAATTTACCTGTAAATAACTGTTAACAGTTACGTTCTAGTGTAGTAATTTTGTCTGAAAGTTACTACAATTTACCTGTAAATAACTGTTAACAGTTACGTTCTAGTGTAGTAATTCTTGTCTGAAAGTTACTACAACTTACCAATAATTAACTGTTAACAGTTACGTTCTAGTGTAGTAATTCTTGTCTGAAAGTTACTACAACTTACCAATAATTAACTGTTAACAGTTACCTTCTAGTGTAGCAATTCTTGTCTGAAAGTTGCTACAACTTACCAATAATTAACTGTTAACAGTTACTTCTAGTGTAGTAATTCTTGTCTGAAAGTTACTACAACTTACCAGTAATTAACTGTTAACAATTACGTTCTAGTGTAGTAATTCTTGTCTGAAAGTTACTACAACTTACCAGTAATTAACTGTTAACAGTTACATTCTAGTGTAGTAATTCTTGTCTGAAAGTTACTACAACTTACCAGTAATTAACTGTTAACAATTACGTTCTAGTGTGGTAACGCTAGTCCAACACAGCGATAGTGAGTCTGCTAGAAACATACGTTGTTGTTAAAGTAGCACATGTTTAGTGTTAGCTTAATAGCAATTTACTTAAAATCCCATCCTGGCAAGACTTGGAGGTTAGGGTGCTCGACTTGCAATCTGAAAGTCGCGGGTTCGAATCTCCGTCACCGAACATACTCACCCTTTCAACCGTGGGAGTGTTATAAAGTACGGCCAATCCCACTATTCGTTGGTAAACTAGTGGCCCAAGAATTGGCGGTGGGTGGTATTGAATAACTGCCTTCCCTCTAGTCTATCACTGCTAAATTAGGGATGTTTAGCGCAGATAGCCCTTGATATGCTTTGCGCGAAATTCAAAACAAACTTAAAATCTTATGAAAATTACTTCAGCCAGATAGTTATGGTCCAAAACATATCCAGTTTCCAATATTCTAAAATAAATAAAACGTAAAGTAAGATTGGGTACCTTTAAATTCGTGTTTAAGATTACTTAATAACAAGTTCAAGTTCAACAGTGGCTTTGTAAAAGAAAGCAGTGATACTTGAAAGGCGTTGTTAATGTTACATCTGTTTAGGAAGGTTTCAGACAACGTTTGGACGTGATGAAGATTTGCTCTAGCAGCTGAAACGTTGTCCAAAAACATTCTAGACAAACGCAGCCTATTAACACCATCTTTCACATATATATATATATACTCTCCATAGCTTTTACCCTCTCTAACGCAGTGATGGATGGTATTAACAGTAGTGTGTTGTCTGTCAGTCAGTCAGTAGGCACTACAATGATGTCACAAAAGGGACGCTTAACATCGTAATTTGTATTGAATCACGAGAAGAATTATAAATTCTGTAGGCTACAACACAGTGTGACATATGAACTTCAAAAACAATTAATAAAAATATCTGTTACTCTTAATTTGGGTTTTATTTACTCTTGAAACAGAACAGTTTCGGGGACCCTGCGGAAATACATCTAGTAGAGTAATCCAATACATAAAACAATTGTACGAACTGTTTTTATCATTACTGATCTTCTGTCACGGTTAGAAAAAGTTCTTAAGGTTATTTTCTAACCAAAATCACTTCAGCTTTAAAGACTTGTTATACAAGAGTAGGGTTAACAAATGCTCTTGGTTTGGTGATTCGGCTCCGAAGTGGCTCCAGTGGTTCAACTAAGGCTCCAGACTGTTCTTATCTAATGGCACCATTTTATCGATTACACAAAGTAAGTTCCACAAATCATAATCGAAGATCAATTTCCAGATGCTCGAGAATGATATGTTCTAAGGTGTTATCCTTCCGATTTTCACTACCGAGTGATACTTATTATTTCTGTCGTTCCCATAGCGATAGAATTTTTTGTGGACATCTTTTAATGGTTTCTAGACGAAGCCAACGTGGTTAGGGTCTTCTTCAATAAATAAATAAAAACGTTATGCTACTTATTATGAAAAGACGTTTGAGACTATTGCTACGTGATGTATCTTTCAAATATTAAACTTAAGATTCAATATACAGATACTCTTCTTCTCAGAGCTTTCTATTGATATGTAAGTTATAAATGAATAACAGTATTCTCACTGTTTCCAAGGATACGCACCTTCAATAGAACTATTAGTTCACAAATGTCCTGGAAACAAGGTTTGTGAACTTGTCATTTTAGTCCTAGTATAATCATTTTTGGTTACGTTACATATTCTCCTCCCTGAGTATATTAGAAAAGAAACTCAATAGGGGGAATATGATATTACACTTGTATTAATCATTCATTACACTATTACTAATTCTACATAATTAATTTGATATTACACTTGTATTAATTATTCATTACACTTGTATTAACTCTTCATTACACTTGTATTAACTCTTCATTACACTATTACTAATTCTACATAATTATTTTGATATTACACTTGTATTAACTCTTCATTAAACTATTACTAATTCTACATAATTAATTTGATATTACACTTGTATTAACTCTTCATTACACTATTACTAATTCTACATAATTAATTTGATATTACACATGTATTACACTTTTCATTACACTATTACTAATTCTACATAATTAATTTGATATTACACTTGTATTAACTTTTCATTACACTATTACTAATTCTACATAATTAATTTGATATTACACTTGTATTAACTCTTCATTAGACATTATTATTAATTATACATTGCCACAACATCACAAACTCTAGACTATTTTATCATTAATAATTTTACGTTATTTACTGGTACTAACTCTACATTATCACATCATTGTTGACCGTGATTTACAATATCTGAAAACAGCTAATAACGGTAGAAATAAAATAATTAAGAGCAGTTGTGTTGAAAACGTGGATATTTTTTTACTTTCATTATGATGTTTTCAATCATTTTCATAATTAGGTTTTTACAATCCTGTAATATACTTTTTTCTTCAAGTTCCATAACCATAACAATGTGATATATATAATTATTTAATATACGTTACGAATTACAAGTATTTGATCAACAAGAAAAGAAAAACAACTAATGTTAGTTTACAAATCTGAAGGAATAGACACCTCTGTTGGCAATATATTAACAGTCTTTGTGATATATCGGCACATTGTTATGTAATTAGAATAAAATACTTTATTTAGTTCATAAATATTATCACGACATAACTGTAGATCAACTACTTTGTACTTTAGATACGGATTGAGTAGGCTTAACCCACTAATAGATTTCCAAAATGACAATATCCTTAAAACACTTGGTTAGTGTCAATAAAGTTAAGAATTAGTAAAATAAGAAAAACTGAAAATTAAGCAATGAAAAATAAACATAAATTATTGACTTATAAGCTGTAAGGAAAATAATCAAAAGTATGTTTTTATCAAAAACTTAGAGATTTAAAGGATGCGGTTCAAAGAGCAGTAGAGATCAAACTTAGAGATAGAGTGTGCTGAATGAAAATCATACAAAACCTGAAACTTGGTGACTGTGTTTATCAGAAACCATACACAACCAGAAACTCGGTGAGCGTGTTTATCGGAAACCATACAAAACCTGAAACTCGGTGACTGTGTTTATCAGAAACCATATAAAACCAGAAACTTAGTGAGGATGTTTATCGGAATTCATACAAAACCAGAAACTTAGTGGGGATGTTTATCGC
>NW_013669611.1:77564-81262 GCF_000517525.1 Limulus polyphemus
GGAAACAATACAAAACCTGAAACTTGGTGACTGTGTTTATCAGAAACCATACACAACCAGAAACTCGGTGAGTGTGTTTATCGGAAACCATACAAAACCTGAAACTTGGTGACTGTGTTTATCAGAAACCATACACAACCAGAAACTCGGTGAGCGTGTTTATCGGAAACCATACAAAACCTGAAACTTGGTGACTGTGTTTATCAGAAACCATACACAACCAGAAACTCGGTGAGCGTGTTTATCGGAAACCATACAAAACCTGAAACTCGGTGACTGTGTTTATCAGAAACCATATAAAACCAGAAACTTAGTGAGGATGTTTATCGCAATTCATACAAAACCAGAAACTTAGTGGGGATGTTTATCGGAATTCATACCAAACCAGAAACTTAGAAAATGTGCTTATTGGAAACCATACAAAACCAGAAACTTGTCGGAAACCAATACAAATCGGGTTGTTTATTAGTTTTGATCTAAATAAGTAGTTTGGTTTAATCGCAATGATGTAAATAAATGAAACAAAACTTTATTTTAGTGACTGTCGTTAGGCTTAACAAGCTTTGTTAGCTTTGACTATTTATATCAGTTCATGAAATATCTTCTGTTGCGAACAAATGACGTTTCCCTACATACCTTTGGCTACCATAGATGTCGCTGCTGAGGATTAATGAAGGGTCTCTCAAGCAGTTTCTTTTGACGCACAAAAGGTAGCTCGGAAAGGAAGTGCAATCTGTAAAGGACCAATTAAAATGAATGTGGAGACAAGTATATATATAATCAAACACGATTTCAATCATTTCTGTTCAGGCCCGTACGCAAAACGTTTGAAAGGTGGGTTCTAATTTGTGAGATCAAAAAGCCAACACATATTGTGCTAATGTTACGAGGGTCTGGGGGCATACCCCCGAAAATTTGTAGAAAGATAAATAGGTGCTATGAGATTAAATCTGGAAGCAATTTTGCATGAAATATAAGCAGCTGTACTATAACCATATAAGCATAATTTTTTTACACCACAATACCAGGAGGTTTGGCCGAAACACTTCAAATCCATCCCCCCCCCCCTCGTGTACGTGCGTGCTGTTAGGCCTGAGAATCAAAGTTTTTTTGTTTTTACAAAGTACTTAAATTTGGAAAAATAGCAAAAAAATCAACTAAATACTTGCTAATTATTTTATATAAAAAATATAAAGATATTCACACAAAGCTACACAAGGGCTATCTGCGCTAGCCATCACTAATTTTGAGCTATTATACTATCCAAAAAGGCAGTTAGCCAACAGAACTCACTCTTAAGACACCCTAATCGAATAGTGGAATGTGACCGTCACTTTTATAACGCACCCACAGCACCCAAACGCAGAGCACGAATTTTTTACAACGGGACGCAGACTTTGGACCCTTGGATTCACAATGAACCACGTATGGTCCATCATCTCATTTACTGTAATTGTATTAACCCATTTCGTGATTTGCCCGACTTAATTTCTCACGTAATTTTAATTATTTTTTTGAATTTATAATCTTACCATGTATTACGATAAGCTTTGTTTGTTTGTTTGTTTGAAGTTAAGCACAAAGCTACACAATGGGCTATCTGTAATTTGCTCACCACGGGTATCGAAACCCGGTTTCTAGCGTCGTAAATCCGCAGACATACCGCTGTGTCACTAGGGAGCTACGATAAGCTATCAAAAAGCGAAATAAAAAAAATCTGCCTTTCTGAACTCATTTAAACAGAAAAAAAAAAACTGACACGAAAGGATTAAGCTCCGTCCTTGATACACGTTTATTTATTTTTTTCTGACTTCTTTCTTAATTAAGAGCGTCACATTCTTACGTGGTTGTGAAAACTCGGAGTTCGCTGAAGTTTTATCCTGATTATTAAACCAACCGCGAGAGATCTTTTGCTCTTCATTGACGGAATGTAGCAAAAGAAAAAAAACAAAAAACCTTCATTTCTTGAAAGTAAACTCATCGATTACTCTTTAGCGATATCTGCTGGTGGCCACCTACCGGCGAACACGAAGTTTTATAACTGCTAAACTTGACTTGCGCGAGGCATCAAACTTTGGATTTATTCATCTAGAAAGGCAACACTTTTTTGCCGTGTCTGAAACCCAAAAAATAGCAAGTAAGTTTAATTAAGTTTTTAACTACCGGATGATTTAATTATTACGATTAAAAAAGAAGCTAATTTTAATATATGTATGTTCTCACCGAATTCACTCGTAACCAGACATGATTATGTTTTCTCGCTCCTCAGTACACAGTTCGTTCTTATGTGCAACAACGATCCTCCTGTGCCAGCATATAATAAGTAGTTCGTTTCGAAGCCCGCTTCGTATTCACACGTGAAATACCGAATGCTCATTTATCAGGTTATTAATTTTTTACGTATAATGTTTATTTTTCTTTCATAATTCCATATGGCTGAACTAATGGTTATATTATATACAGTGTTATTTGAATTAAATATTCTAATATGTGCAGTAGTTTCTATGTTATATACGCTAATAGTTGTAATGATATACACTAGTTTATATATTATATACGCTAATAGTTGTATGATATACACTAGTTTATATATGATATACGCTAATAGTTGTAATGATATACACTAGTTTGTATATTATATACGCTAATAGTTGTATGATACACTAGTTTATATATGATATACGCTAATAGTTGTAATGATATACACTAGTTTACATATTATATACGCTAATAGTTGTAATGATATACACTAGTTTACATATTATATACGCTAATAGTTGTAATGATATACACTAGTTTGTATATTATATACGCTAATAGTTGTATGATATACACTAGTTTATATATGATATACACTAGCTTATATATTATATACGCTAATAGTTGTAATGATATACACTAGTTTATATATTATATACGCTAATAGTTGTAATGATATACACTAGTTTGTATATTATATACGCTAATAGTTGTATGATATACACTAGTTTATATATGCTATACGCTAATAGTTGTAATGATATACACTAGTTTATATATGCTATACGCTAATAGTTGTATGATATACACTAGTTTATATATGCTATACCCTAATAGTTGTATGATATACACTAGTTTATATATGCTATACGCTAATAGTTGTAATGATATACACTAGTTTATATATACTATACGCTAATAGTTGTAATGATATACACTAGTTTATATATGCTATACGCTAATAGTTGTAATGATATACACTAGTTTATATATTATATGTGACCCAAAAACTTGTTTCTCAGGCAAAAAGAAATAATTTCAGCGTCCTGGTCAACTTTAATAGAGCGAAGTTGTCAAGTTATCCATATAAAATGAATTTTTTCTACTCTGTTTAGTCGGAAATGTCCATTATAAACCTACCAATGTTCTAAATCAACAGTAGTTTTGTCTCTCTTTGGACTATTTGTTCCAGTTAGTTCCATAAGTTTATTTATTGAGGATTAATCGCACTTTATAGGAGCGATGCTCCAGGTTTTGTGTTGCCCCCTCCCCCTAGTGGTAAGTCTGAAAATCGAGTTTTAACATTGGTGGTGGACACAACACATATTGATCTTGAAACTACTTCCTCTCTCGCTGATCGTATCCAGTCTAATGGCCACAATTATGTACTACTGGTCATTACTAATGGCCACAATTATGTACTACTGGTCAATACTAAT
>NW_013669611.1:82079-84887 GCF_000517525.1 Limulus polyphemus
ACAGGAGAAGATAATATCAGGTGACTTTAAAAGGAGAGGGTGTGGTCCTGGTGATATGATATCACACCGATCCTTACAGGAGAAGATAATATCAGGTGACTTTAAAAGGAGAGGGTGTGGTCCTGGTGATATGATATCACACTGATCCGTACAGGAGAAGATAATATCAGGTGACTTTAAAAGGAGAGGGTGTGGTCCTGGTGATATGATATCACACTGATCCGTACAGGAGAAGATAATATCAGGTGACTTTAAAAGGAGAGTGTGTGGTCCTGGTGATATGATATCACACCGATCTTTACAGGAGAAGATAATATCAGGTGACTTTAAAAGGAGAGTGTGGTCCTGGTAATATGATATCACACCGATCTTTACAGGAGAAGATAATATCAGGTGACTTTAGAAGGAGAGTGTGTAGTACCACAGTTTCCACTGTGGCAAGCACCTGTAACAAATGGCCAGGTCAAAAAAAAAGAGTAAAATTCAAGTTACATAGTGGAAGAGACAAATCAAGATCTTTAGCTAAGACAGACTTACAGTAATCAAATTGTCGGGATACACTTAGCAGAAAAATTAGCTTCGAATTGTGAATACGCTCAAGTTGGGTGTTCCAAAGTTTGAAGCTTGGTAGACTAAAACAACTTTCCTGCCAATCTTTCCCCGACATTTTGATTGTCAACCTAAGTAACTAGTGTAAATCTGTCCTAGCTAAAGGCAAGGTCAGTCTTAGATTATACATCTTGACAAACTTTCCATACGCCCTCCACAAAATCAAATAAAGTCAATTGGAACTTGACACAGATAGGTCGAATGGGATTCTCCTTTCTTGTCTTTTTTTAACCAACTTTTTCACGAAAACGGTTATTTATTTCGAGGTGTGGCTGATGAGCCTTCGTCTATTTCAAATCCTTGTTTATCAGCTTGTTAACTGTACCAGAAAATATGTTCACCTCCATTCAGAATGGTTTTTTGGAGGGTTGGAGGGTTCTCTTTCGTATCCATAGTTTGCATTTTGTAAATGAAGACGTTACTTCATTTCGAGTTTGAGATCGGAGACCAGTGATATCATAAACTCTCGTTTTACCGCCTCGATGAAGGGCACTGGAGACCCCCCTCCTTCGAAATGTAGTAATTTTTAGCTCTAGAGCGTTTAACATCGTTAAGTTTATCTCTCCCTAGATTTACCAATTTTATAACAGATTATTATATAATACAGCTTTATGTCATTATCTTAGTTAAGTTACTATCTATTAATGAATAGTTGTTTAATTGCTGTATTAACCATTGTTAATATTTCACTGATTAAGTCTTTTTTTTTTATGACGGTGATTATTTTCGCACTAAAGTATCGACTAGAGTTTAACATTAATTATTGCTTCCGGCTGCTTTCTCTTTCAGTAACTTAATTATGTGTGCATGGCCTTAAACTGCTTACAGACACTGTTTATAATATGTTCGGTAATTTCTTGTAACTGTGTTACTTTGATTCTTTTAAATATACGATTTATATTTGCATTATCTATTGAACCAGTTTGGTTATTAACTTAATTTATCTTTATACACACAGACATGAGTGTGTGTTGTTATTCTGTACTATAAGTATACTGTCCTGCAACCTGTATCTATAGCTAAACAGTAAGAATTATCTTACATGTCATGCTAGTCTAAAAGTTAGTGTTGGGTTGATTAAAGGACTTTCATTAGACGTTGTTACGAAGGGTTAAAAAAGTTTTATCAAGAGTTTCTGGGAACAACTAATTTCTATGTGCTTTAAGTGAGGTTATATTCTTTCTTTCTTTTTTTTCTTTTTAATTTTATTAATATTTTGGTTTTAACGAATATTTAAATTATTTACACTCATGAAGATTATTCCTGCATTGTTATTCAGTAAGTGGATTTAGGGCTAATCCAAGTTTCCTGAAATGTTACTTTTTTAGTTCTGAACCAGAACGTTATCTTGCACCCCCCCTGTGGCTCAGCGGTAAGTCTATAAACATATCACGCTGTAAAACCAGGTTTCGACAACCGTGGTGGGCAGAGTACAAAGAGCCCATTTTGTAGAATTGCGCCTAACAGTAAACAAAGAAATAATTACTGTCCTTTCACCATTAACAGTGTGAGGCTAGACGAAAAAGCTTTTTTTTTCCTGTTTTCTTTCATTCACAATTCTGTCTGTGACGGCACTGCGACACTTTCAAATGGCTGGGAATTTGCTGAAAAACAAATATATATCTACTAAACTTCACCATCCATTCACACACATATATACAAATAAATTGCTATTAACCACTTGTAGTTGGTTTTATGTTTGACAAATGATGTATTTAACATAGTATTTAAAACCTCATCAAAGTTTTCTTCGTACGTCATAAAACAAAACATGTGGTTATAATATTCTACCAGAGGAAGGAAGTAACATTGTGTTTGAGTTCGTTCTTGATTAAAAGGTTATATAAGCTACATTGTAAGAGAAGATCTTGCTACAGCTCTTATGGAGTGTTTAACACGATATCATGTTCCCTATTCGGTAAATCCTAGAAATATATTTAATTTGAAGTGTGTATATGTATATATAAACATACAACGTATAATCCAAAATTATAAGTTTGATTTAGTAGTTAATGTGTTTGGAAAGATGTATCTTTTACAGGAGTCAAATTATTGTGTTGTTGTTTTTGTAGAATGAAATAGAGCACTTAATCATTTCAGGTGTGATAACCCATGTGATATATATGATATTACCTTCTCCTGTACGGATCGGTGTGATATCATATCACCAGGATTGACTAGTAGTACATAATTGTGGCC
>NW_013669611.1:85820-88518 GCF_000517525.1 Limulus polyphemus
TGTGAGTAATACAACAACAATGTAACAATGGCTATTACCTAGGATTCAGTAACAGTGCAAACAAAATGACAATTCCAGAGAGGGAGGAACCTGACCCTCCCTGGTCCAAAACATGAACCGAATCCCTATTGAAGAAGATGATTTTATTGTGACTAAGCATTCAGAATCTAACAATATTTGTAGAGTATCCATATCTACTACAAGAAATCACATGGGTTTGCTGTTTTTGTCGGTGCGTAGCTAAACATAAAACAGCAGCCCATGTGATTTATTGTAGTAGATATGGATACGCCCCCAAGTGGCAAAGCCGTATGTCTGCGGACTTACAACGCTAGAGACCGGGTTTCGATACCCGTGGTGGGCAGAGCACAGATAGCCCTTTGTGTAGCTTTGTACTTAAATACAAACAATAGATATGCATACTTTACAAGTTTTTCTAAAATTTTGAATACTTAGTCACAATAATTTGTACACAGTTTTAATCATTCATTGTCAGGTTTTTATATGTATGTGTGGGCAGGATTCTTTAGTGTAGGTGTCTGTGACTTGTTGATGATAAATTTCAACAATGAAAAAACAGCACACAGTCCACTTGTTTTAAAATAATGTATTAAAACAATTCGAGTGAATATACAAATGTTCGTTACATTGTTGGTTACCACAGTTGTATCCAAAAGCTTTAAATAATTGTATCTTTTTCGTCAAAGTCCACACAGGCTGTTTCAATCACTTTAGAACACAACTGAGAAGATAATGTTTTTCTCTACTCTGTTATTACAATACAAGCTGTGATAATTTTACTTTAAAAAGTCAGTATACGCTCTTTACGGTGAAACTCACAAACACACAGTCTAGGATTATTTGGCTATATCTCTCACTAACTGTGTCTAGCTTTCTATATCGAACTCATTTTTCGACGCGTATATATGCACACACGAACATCCCACACAATACTAGCTATATAATGCAACAATACTTACTTAAATCAGCGAGAAAACCTCAGAAGGTTCGAGTAACATGACGTCAATTCACAACAATTGAACTGTCCAACGAATGATTCGGGAACAGTTACGTAAACAAACTTGCGATAAAATGTCGCTTCTAAAAATAACTAACTTTAACACTCGCGCTACGTAAACAATCTAAATCACAACGTTCACATTAAACTTAAAGACGAAATGAAACATCCGTGTATATCTAACATCAATATTTTCTTATTTTGGCCGCAAGCTTCGATTTCACATTTTTCGGTCGCGATTCTTTTTTTCTGCCCACACCATTCTTTAATTTATTATTATTTTTTTTTTGTAGATTAGGCAAAAATATCCACAAAGGATATAAGTCTGATACTCAGATATAGTTTGGAATAACTAGCATCTATGAAATTTGGAGACATTCTAATTGCATGTGGGTTCCTTCAATACTTCAATAACTTTGAGTTCATATGTTTCAGATGCTTTGTTTTTGTCCACACCTTTTCCAGCCAAATATATACTTAAACCATCTAAACCATAATATTCACATTAAACACACATCTGACACACAGGACGTATTATATGTAAATATGATATGTGATATTATTTACAGGAATTATTTTATATTAATATGATGTGTTGTATGACTTCACGTGTTAATTTCAAAAGTTGTCCTTGTTTTAGTGTTATTTGATTTACAGAATGATATGCAACAGAATGACCCTTTATTTGTGTATAAACTTTTAGCTTTTCCTGGTCATCATTGGTCAAACAAACAACAATCTCACTGATGTTACTGACCATGGTTCTTTTTATTGTCGGACCGAGAGAAATCAAGGAACCTATCTCTCCCTATCTCAATACCGCGATGACACGTGCTCCCGCTGTTACCACTATATGCCGAAATGGGCCTTTACTCACGAGAAAACTGCTTTTCGGTCAGTTTCATTTTAATCTCGTGCTTTAATATTGGCATATTTAGCCTTGAATTTTGTAGATGTTTTTATGTGTTTTATGTAGGAGGTTAGAAAGAAAAAAAGATTCGTCTAGTTTTCATAATAGTTAATATAGAGTGAATTGTGAAATAAAAACACACAAACTCACATTATATCACAAAACGCATATCATTATGTAACAAAGCGTATACCACTATGAAACAAGACACGCATCATTATACAACAAAACCCATACTACTATGCAACAAAATCCAAACCACTGAGTAACAAAACATACATCATTATACAACAAAACCCAAACCACTGAGTAACAAAATATACATCATTATACAACAAAACCCAAACCAATATGTAACAAAATACATATCATTATACAACAAAACCCAGATCACTATGTAACAAAATACATATCATTATACAAAAAACCCAAACCACTATGTAACAATACACACATCATTATACAACAAAATCCACACCGCTGTGTAACAGATTACACATCATTATGCAACAAAACCCAGACCACTATGTAACAAAATACACATCATTATACAACAAAACCCAAACCACTATGTAACAAAATATACATCATTATACAACAAAACCCAAACCACTATGTAACAAAATACACATCATTATACAACAAAACCCAAACCAATATGTAACAAAATACATATCATTATACAACAAAACCCAAACCACTATGTAACAAAATACACATCATTATACAACAAAACCCAAACCAATATGTAACAAAATACATATCATTAT
>NW_013669611.1:89196-93991 GCF_000517525.1 Limulus polyphemus
TATGTGTGTTCTGTTAGACTGAGATTATAAAGTAAATATGGATGTTCTGTTAGACTGAGATTATAAAGTAAATATGTGTGTTCTGTTAGACTGAGATTATAAAGTAAATATGGATGTTCTGTTAGACTGTGATTATAAAGTAAATATGGATGTTCTGTTAGACTGAGATTATAAAGTAAACATGTGTGTTCTGTTAGACTGAGATTATAAAGTAAATATTGATGTTCTGTTAGACTGAGATTATAAAGTAAATATTGATGTTCTGTTAAACTGTGATTATAAAGTAAGTATGGATGTTCTGTAAGACTGAGATTATAAAGTAAGTATTGATGTTCTGTTAGACTGAGATTATAAAGTAAATATTGATGTTCTGTTAGACTGAGATTATAAAGTAAACGTGTGTTCTGTTAGACTGAGATTATAAAGTAAATATGGATGTTCTGTTAGACTGAGATTATAAAGTAAACGTGTGTTCTGTTAGACTGAGATTATAAAGTAAACGTGTGTTCTGTTAGACTGAGATTATAAACTAAATATGGATGTTTTATTATATTTTCCTGTGAAATGCGTGCTGTATTTTGTTAATCATCATTTTTAATCGTTTCTAAAGATTAAAGTCTGTGATCTAAATATATCTCTTCCGTCGTCCATTCTTCTATCTTTCTTATTATCAGTTCATAAATCTTCCTGTTTATCTGACTATCTTAATCTTCACCTTTATTCTTACATATTTTTAAATCACTATAATTCTGTCTGTTAATGTTTTAGTAATATAACTGGATACTCTTGTTTTTTCTTGACCTCTCTATTTGGAACCGTGATAACACAGTTATCTAGGAACCGTTGGCCAACTTCAGGATCCTGTAAGTAAAACTCTTATGTATCCACGACCAAAGAATCGTTCTCATCCAATCTTCAGTACATTTAAGTCCAATTACTTCGCTAACTTGTGGATATCTTGCTGTAAGGCAGCGATGCAGTGTTGTCATACAATGTTATCTGTTTCTGTACGGCAGTCGGGTAAGTTTCAGAAAGTCCAAATTGACCTTTATATATATATATATACAAACTGATGTACCCGTCCTTTTGTCCGGGTTATGAACTTAAAAAATGTGTGGGTATATACTACGATAAATAACACAAAAATCTTAACTTTCACACAATGTATTTATAACATAAAATATTATTACAGTATTCACTATTACCTCACCAAAAGTTTTCTATAAGCTTTAAAAACTATATATACTTAAAATATGGTATACACTGTGTGATAGTGAGGGTGACTTTGTAGGAAGAGGTAGCGACAAAAATAGTGCCGGTAGAGGGAGCTTTTTTGTTACCCGCTTTCAACACCTAGCTCTTGATGTCCTTCCACAATGTTTCATGTGTTAAATAATTGACGGTCATTGGTTGCAGAAGTGTCTTACGGGCCGAAGTTGAAAGGTCACGGATAAAAGTAAGAAGTTGGTATAACTCAAGAAATGGCTCTTCATATCAGCCTTATGGTAGCTGATGGAGTAGAAACTTCAGCTGAGTTTATGTATTATTGCAATAGTAGCGGTCATTTTTTCATTGCATTTCTCCATACTGAGTGTAGTGCACACTTTGAAATATATGACTTTTCTATGCCCTCCCCCACACTTTGTATATGTTGTGTTATAGAATTTGTATGTGTGTGTAAGGACGTGGAGCCATTTAGGAATGTAGTTAAGGTTAACTTATGTATAATAAATGTTCAATAACAACAATGGAGGGGTTGTCAACCCCCATTAACATGCCCCTTGTCCCAAACTATCATCCCACAAAGTTTGGTTGAGAATGACGTAGCCACCTGGGAATAGTTAGATAACGTACATACAGAAATACACATAATTTTTTGTGCTTTTTATATATAAAGAAATATAAATAGATTCTTTATAGTCCCCTGGTGACATACCGCTAAGTTTACGGACTTACAACACTAAAATACGGAGTTGAGTTTGATTCCCCTCGGTGGACCCGACAGAGAACCCAATGTTGCTTTAGTCTGAAAGAAACAAACAAGCGATACATAGCAAACTGTTTTTTGGCGTAATTTAATACGTAAAAAAATTAGCCCCAATCCAATTCCAGCATTAATATTTGATCAAAAAGGCAAGGTATATGCTGAACAAGTTAATTTCATTGTAACCATAGTCAACTTTTCAGTACATAAATAACAACAACTCTGATCAGGCTTTGATTTACCACGTCCTTTACATTTGGCTTCAAAAATCGTCACAGTTAACCAATCAGCAATAACCTTCCTTAGCAACAAACCAATCAACAATAACCTTCAATAGCAACAAACCAATCAACAATAACCTTCAATAGCAACTAACCAATCAACTGTAACCTTCCTCATCAATTAACCAATTAACAGTAACATTCTTCATCAAATAACCAATCAACTGTAATCTTCCTCATCAACTAGCCAATTAACAGTAACCTTCCTCATCAACGTTCATTCTGTTATTCGCATAAGGTAAGTAAAAATGTTTAACATTGCAGATACATTTTAGAAAACAGAGCAGAAGAAAAAATACCAAATTGATTTATAAAATCTGTTTCTTTTCTTCAAGGTGTCAGGAAGTGAATAACTGTTATTTTGCTACTCTAATATTTACGTGGTGGGCTGCGCTACGATTTCTTTTTGAAGTCAAAGAATTGTAGCGTATATACATATATATATGCGTAGTCTGTATGGTGGTAAATTTGTTTGCTTGTTTTTCCAACAGATGAAAACAACTGTCCACGAACTTGGGATGGTTGGCAGTGTTGGCCAGACACAGCAGCTGGTGAAGTAGCTTTGGTTCGCTGTCCTGATCACATTTATTTCAAAAATGATCCTCCTCAGTGTCCACGTAAGTAGGCACCACATGAAAATAATAAGTTATGTACAATAATAATTTAGTGAGCAAAAGTAGTACGTAAGCAACAAAGACATTTAGACTCACTGAAAAAAAAAATGGCCGCGATCACATGACAACAATTTTGGTATCTACAACAGACCATTGTACCATTGTTCCTCACAATATTTTGGCATCAGTGTTGGTGTCCGCAAACACATGTCAACTTTGTTGGTTCCTACGAGATCCGTATTGTTGTTCTCAACTACATGACTTCTGGGTCAATAGACAAATAACATTCGTTTGTGCAAGGTGTCGCGTTGGTATCCACAACAACATGGGAGCTGTACTGACATAAATAAACAACTATAAGACAACGTTTAGGTATCACATCTGCATCCACAAGCATGCGATCACACTTTTGATGTACACAACCACATGACAGCTGTGTCTGTTGATGTTCGTAACTTTATGACATCTCTATTAGCATCCATTGTCACGAGATAATAGTGTTGATTTCTACAATCACGTAAGAATTGTGTCAGTGTTTTATTAGTGTCCATAACAACATGTCGACTACACTATGTATTGTTGATAAACACAGTCACTTGATAATTTAGTTAGTGTCGTTTTGGTGTTAACAACCACATAAAAAAGTGTGTTGTTATCGTGAAAGCATCGATCGCAACAAAACAGTATCGTTGAAATCACTTCCAACTTTTGGACACAACGATGACTTTGGTGCCGAACTGAATTTTCTACTGATGTAACTTCAATACATTCAGTACCTCCCAGCTGCTTCATGACTTATCAGGCAAAAATTGGGGGGTCGATCCTTATTATGGGATATCACAGATATCCCATTGTGCAGCTTTGCACTTAACAACAAACAATGTGCATTTATATTTCATAGTAAAATATTTCTTGATGCATTTGAATATAACAGTACGATGTCATTATTCATTAGTGAATGTTATATTTCACTACAGTGTATTAACTGATCAATTTGTTTAACGTATAAGTGCAATGTCTTCACTAATCAATGTGGTTAATATTTTAGTACAATGTATTTACCAATCGGGATCGAAACCTGGCGCCGAATACGCTCACCCTTTTCAAGCCTGGGGCATTTTAATGTGACGGTCAATAACACTATTTGTTGAAGATGGTGTGCTGCCACAAGCTGTCTTCCCTGTGGTCACAGTTCATAATTAGGGACAACGGTAGATAGCATGGTAATAGTTTTGTCATCAAAAAAGCTGTCGATGTTTCAATGTGGTTCCTTTACTTACCATTAACCCTAATGGGGAAACCGAAGTGCCTTGACGACCAGTTCCACTACCGTAACTAATGTAAAAAGATTTCATTATAACGTGAGAGCTGAGTGTTCAGTCCGTTCGTTCTTGCTCAAGTCTGGTTGAAAGGTTTATGTCCCTCAGGAGCCAAGGAGTGTCTTTATATTACAATTTGTTGAATATTAAGAGTAAGTTCAATTCGGAAACTCCCAAATAGGGTGTTTTTGGACGTTTCTTTTTGAGACTTGTTTTCGTTCGTTAATTGATAAATTTTAGGTGAAATACAGCATCCTCAAGTCTTCATACTAGCTAGTACTAAGGTCTACCGCTGGGAGTAAATTTAGTATATATCAATAAAGCCACATTCTCAGCATCATTAATTAAACAATTGCCAACCTTTTATGCTTCTGCTATCACCTTTTTATGTTTAGCTTTCAATTGAGATACGAATGATTTCACCTGCAATTCGGTAGGGAAGATCGAAGAATCACGATAGTCAGCAGTAGGATGAGCAGACAGGAACACTTGGAAAGCAGCTACAGGCATAATGTTGTTCTCGGCTTGCTGCACAATATCTACTAAGGTGGCTCTAAACGGTTCCTGAACACCTCTACGCGTAATTTGGAGACTTTC